>NW_025423509.1:0-287281 GCF_020740685.1 Jaculus jaculus | reverse complement strand
AAACTCTGTATATAGAGAGAACAGGTTGAGAATTGTTGATGATCACATTATCCCATATCAAATAGCATGGTTGATTTGCACATTTCCATATTTAGTCATCTGAATTTTTAAGTTTTTTGCCTTTAAGTAGAAACCATGGTTTAAGCTATGTTACTGGCTATGTGTGTATATATTAACTAATATACAAGTAGACGTGTACACACATACTCATGATATTTGTCTTCTAAAGACAGTTGGAATTCAGAGATTTTTTATTAATTTTACATTATAATATGCAATAATGGGTTGGATTATGGCATTTTCAAATATGCATGTTATTACCCTTTGTTCTCATATGTTCCCCTCCCCTATATCCTCTGCCCCTCTCTAATTGGTTTCTTTTGCTTTCTGATCCCATGTAGCCCATTATCCTATTTCCTCTACCCCTTTCATACACACATGTGCACACACATTTGTGTACACATACACACACATTTAAATCTATCTTCTGCATATAAGAGGAAACAAATGAAATTTGTCTTTTTTGTTGTTGTTGTTTTTCAAGGTAGGGAATCACCCCAGTCCAGGCTGATCTGGAATTCACTCTGTATTCTCATGGTGGCCCCAAACTCACAGCAATCCTCCTACCTCTGTCTCCCAAGTGCTGGGATTAAAGGCGTGCACCCCCACGCCTGGCTAACATTTGTCTTTTTGAGTCTGGCTTATTTTACCCAAGATTTAGATTTAGTTCATCTATTTTCCTACAAATGTCATTTTAATTTCCCTTCATGGCTGTGTAAAATTCCATTGTATATATATTCTACATTTGCTATATCTATTCATCTGTTAATATACATCTAGGCTGGACCATAAACTGTGGTTTATGCTGTGGTCTAGTCTGTATTAGACAAGTGTGTGATGTCAGCCAGAGCTATCTTCATGTTGGTAGTTTTCCTTGCTTACTAGGGGCCTCTGCTGGCCACCCTTCACCTTGCAGTCTTTGTACCGGGCAGGTTGTCTTCCTGGATGCTCCCTAGATAGTACTAATGGGTTTTAGATGGAAGTGTCTCCTAAATTTATTGGGAGTGGGGATGAAACTACAATGCTCGAATTGGTGCAAGGTGAAGATGACCTTATCGGTGTTTAATCACCCTGCTTGGAGGCGTGTGGCCAGGAATCTCAAGCATGCCACTGGAACCGAGAACTCTTGAGCTGTACAGCAGTGGAGGACCTCCTGGTCTCAGGCTGAGGCATATTATATTCCACAGCTATTTTCAATTGATAAGATCAGCTTCTAGCCACTGAGGGCAGAGCTGTCTCTCCCCTACGCACTTTCCAGCCTGAGACAAGCTACCTGGTGCCTTCATCGTTTGGCTGGTCCTTGTCTATCTCCCCTGTTCTACACAATTGCCTTTCCAGGCCTCCCCTTACTCAGGGGCTGTTGTGACAAGGCAAACCGAGGCTCTATGACCTGTGAATTGTTCTGTGATCTAAAATCCCTGTGGTAGCTCAGTTTTTAACACTAGACTTTTTTTTCCCCCCTCAAGTGCTGCCCTCTGAATCATACAATGTGTCAAAATGAGATTTTTTTCTCCGCCGGTGGTGACACTGTTTCACCAAAACCTGAAACTGGATTTGGGACTTTGTGAGGGCTTTGGGTTTGTCCTGAGGTAGACTGTTCAGCTTTCTTCTGGATTCCCTTTTGGAGTGGTTTCTGCTTCCCCTTCTCTAGCCTGGAAACTGACTTCAGCTTGCTTCTCTACTTCACTTGGGTGTTTTTTCCCTTGTTCTTTTCAGGTACCCCCTACTTTCCTTTCTGAAGCTCTTTCTCTTTCTTTGGAATATTGCTTATTGTTTATTTTTTCTCTTACTCAGTTTCTCTCTTTCACTAGCTCAACAAAGAGGCAGTCTGTAGTCTGTCTTACCCAGACGTCCCCAAGACAAGATTCAAAGAACAGACTACCTGGATTCATTTGCCAGAAAATTCTACAATCATGTTTACTTTGGAATACAAAACATGTTCTTATTAATGATGAGAAATAACAAGAGGGGACTTTTATTAAGAATCCAAGTATCTGTAAAAGTCTAGGAGCCAAAAGAAAGAGCTAGTTTTCCAATTAGAAAATAATAATCTCAGACTCCCCACCTCACTTTGCTGAATCACAGGTTCCAGAGCTGGGAGGACCTGAGAGAGCAGGAGGCTTTTCCTGGCCTGTTCTTATATCTTACAGATAAAGTCACTGAGACTGGGATGACACGATCTGTGACCAGGTTCAATGCTGACTACACCGTGTAGTTTGTACCATTCCTGGTCTTTGCATTCTTCAATCTGTTTGCATCATTCATTCTTTGATCCCATTTGAACCCTTGGGAAATGTGAACAGAACGTGTACAAGTAACTCCGTTAATCCTAATCAATCTTCAGTGAGCCACACAGTTCTCTATTGTTTAGTCATCCCAGAGACGTCAGAGTAACTTGACACAGTTTAATGGTGTGAGTCACTGGGTATAAGAAAAAAAGAAACTGTCAAAACTTATATGCTGTTTTGTCTGGGAAATGGTAAGGGAGATGGTATAAACACTGAAAAGAACACAAAAGACGCTTGACTTTTCCTGGTCTTGTCCCTTTCATGGTCATCTTTATACTGAGAATGTCTTCAGGCCTCTCCTCTTTTCCTTTCAGATCATGTATGCCCCTCGGTCCAGGGACAGGTTTACCACCCCATCCTTTATCCAGCGGGATCGCTTCAGCCGCTTTCAGCCCACATACCCCTACGTGCAGCATGAAATTGACTTGCCTCCCACCATCTCCCTGTCGGATGGGGAGGAGCCGCCTCCTTACCAGGGCCCCTGTACCCTGCAGCTTCGAGACCCTGAACAGCAGATGGAACTCAACCGAGAGTCTGTAAGGGCCCCGCCCAACCGAACGGTGTTTGACAGTGACTTAATAGACATTTCTGTGTACAACGGGGGACCATGCCCACCGAGCAGCCACTCGGGTATCAGTGCAGCCACCTGTAGCAGTAACAGGAGGATGGAGGGGCCGCCCCCGACCTATAGCGAGGTGATGGGCCGCTACCCAGGCGCCTCCTTCTTCCACCACCAGCATAGCAACGCACACAGGGGCAGCGGACTGCAACTTCAGCAGAACAATCCGGAAAGCACAATAGTACCCATCAAAGGCAAGGACAGGAAGCCGGGGAATCTGGTCTGATCTCTGCGGAATGCACTATTCAAGAAGAGAGAAACCTTGGCAGGGAGAGAGACAGAGGCTTCCAGCCCTTCCTGCCACAGGGTCGTCCAGCTTTACATGGTACAACTGAGTAAAACCAAATTTGTAAAATGGTCTTTGTTTCTGATTCCTTTCAGGGGAATGGTGTGCAAACAAGATTGACACGATACAAATTTCTATCTGGTTTGACCAGGGATAGAGTGTTTATCTGGAGCGTGGATGGGGACAGGAGACCAGCTTGGCAGAGGGTGGGCAGGCAAAACAGAGAAAGGGAAGCTTTGAAGACACCAAGAAGTAAGGCTCACAGAGATATTTATTTAATTCCTAAAGGAGACTGAAGATAACTGAGGTCAGAATGGCCTGTTTTATAATTAACTGAATAAAGAATTATATATTATCATGGGGAAGAATCAGCCAGTTTGTTTTTTTTTTCTAAGGTGTGAAACCTGCATTGTTTTAAAAATATGAAACAAAACTTGTTTTGTGTGCCAAGGTATAATGTGGAGGAGGAGTTAGATGAATGTAAGGAGCTAATTTGTGTTGTGAAAGTTTTATAAGTTGCACTATTTTCATGTTTAAAATATGTATGAGGGAACTGCTTTGCGGAAGGTTACGTATGTTGTCTTGTCACCTATGGATGGTTATCAAGCCAAGGAACATCCCTGGGTGTCTCCAGAATCATACAAGAAAGGGTATTTGGGGATGTGATGCAGCCCAGTGTTTACCGAGTTACATATATCAAAAAAAAAAAAAAGTGGTTATTGTTGCAAGAATTAGAATCAAATAGCAGTGAACCCTTGAGGCATCTGGAGCTGTGGGTGGCCGATAGTAAACACATCCATTATGTATCTAGCGTCATGCAGTGTCCTTATCCTCCAGCCTTGTAGTCCCTCCAGAAATTTAGACTTTTTTCACTGTAGCATGAAATATATTCAGATACATATCTTATTTTATGCAATAAACTGTTTAAAATGCAAGGTGGTTACTTTGTGTACTGCTGAACTATGTGGCTCAATGAATCCTGTTGCCTCTTCCCTTTCCTGGGCAGCTCCATTTAGCTCTGCCAGCTTGCTTACACAGTTCAGTGGTTCCCCCACCCCGCCACCCATGCGGCCCACCTGGATCTCCAAGTGAGCCTCACGGGTGGAATTCCTTACGCTCAGGAAGCCTCTGGACCCGATAGAAGGACATATATGTACCAGTCAAAATAAGCCATTTGATTTCACTAGTGTTACATGGTGTAGCTTTCTTAAAGGAATACAGCTCAGGCCTATCCGGATTATGTATGGATTTGCTCCTCTCGCCATACCAATCTTTTGTGTCAAGTCAGAACAGAAGTGGGTGGGTGTGACTGTCACAGTACAACAGGCAGTTGAGGTGCAATTGGAAAACTGACTCTAAATATTTTAAGTGTTGACTAGTCCTAATATTTTCAAATATTCTAATTAGAATAATAAAAAAAAACCCCACATTTCTGCACATGGGAGCATTGGCTTTGTATAGCAGCAGCATATGGGTTTGTCACATCCTGAGTCAAGAAGGGCTCATCTGGAGTATCAGGGTCAGGTTTTGGAGGTTGGGCCTCCCTGACCTCTACATAACCCAATGAACTACAATAGGAATTTAGTGCCAACTTTAACACTGTATCAGCATATGTGCGTGTTGCTGTTTTGTGTTCTCAGATGAAATTCAGCAGTGAGGTGACTTTGTGTCCTTAGTTGAGACCTAGAGAGACTGTTTAAAGTCCTGTATGACCGCAGGATGCTGATCTTAGTTAAGCAGGTCACTGGCTTTCTTCAGGCCTGAAGTCTCCATTGGATTCTCCACTTCACACAGTAATGTCTCCAGAACTAGTCAAACTGGAAAGATGGGCAGCTCCTGCTTAAACACTACTTAAAAAAAAAAATGTGTGCCTGAGGGCCAGTGACGGGGCTCACTTGTCTGGTGACATTTGGTGGTGTTTTAAAGAGAAACCAGCAGAAGAGGTTAACTGGGCCAAAGTTGGCCTTTCCCATTAACCCCAAGACCACTGGGAAGGCTACTGACTTCTAAGTGACCTACACTTGGAAGCCCGTGATTGGAAGAGGCCAGGGGCCCCATGACACAGTGCCAGAAGGGGAGCTACTTATTCCAACTGGGGACTCACTGATGGGAACTCAGTGTGGCTGCGTTAGGGGGAAGGTCAGCTTATGATTTTGTCATTCCAAATCTTGCCTGTAGTTTTGATAAAGCAGTGATTTCGCCTTTCAGCTCTGTCTCAAAATGACATCCCAATCCTTACTTTTCCATCTGCTCTGAGAATGAGCTTAGGCCAGAGACTTGTAAATTCCTCGGTAGCTTTCCAGGTACATGAACATTTTGTAGATGCCAGTAATACTGGCAAAACAATTATTTAGTCCAAATAACTTTACTCATATTTGAAAACAAGTGTCCCCACTGCTCTGTCAGGGTACCCTAGAGAATTACCTTTTCAGTTAGTGATTTAAAGACCCTTTCTCTCTCATGCATATCAAATATCTGTGATAGATAGATATTGTATGTCTCTCTTCAGCACAGGGAAGAGGTGACTTATTTCAAAAGCTCCCTTCTAACTCTAAGGTGCTCGCCAGGTAGCAGCTATAAAGATCCAGCTCATACAGTGGGTGGGGTCTTTCTAGAAGTCTCGGATTTAGGACAATGTGTTTATAATGGTTATTTCCAAAGGGCACTGCAACACAGTTTGTATTGTTGGAAGGTGCCATCTTGGGCAGGTTGCTCTGACTTTTGTTTTGTCCTGGAAACGTTTGAAATATGAAATCCAAGGCATGCAAATCCCATCTACAGGAACTCAGTCTTCTGGCTTGCATTTCCCACCTCCTGCAGCAACTAAACTGAAGCTATACTTAATGCAAGAGATTATGGAGCAGACTTCTCATGTGAGAGGTGTGTTTGCTTTGTGTGTGCTATTTTTACTGATAAAGCAATGTCCTGTGCCTTCTCCACCGCAGACACTTATGTAGCCCACAAGGTTAGAGAATGGTGAAGATGTAGCAGGTATGTTGTGAGCACTAAGCCTCCACTTACTAATTTTGGCTCAAGCTTCAGAGCAAGGACAAGGAGCCACCAGTAAACTGAGAAGCATCTTCACATTGACGTGGGAACTGGGTAGTTTTCTTGATTTGTGAACTGATCCATCTGATCCTCACTTTCATCTTCCAAAGAGTGAAGGGAACAAAAAGGAAGCACTTTCACAAAGCTGCTGTCACCTAGAAGATCCCGTTCATATTCCTGTGCTTCTCGCAGTACAGTAGACTTCCCATTTCCCATCTACCTGTTCCTTCTAGGGCACAGGCCTTCTGAGATAGCCTCAGGTCACATTATTTGAGGGAGCCCATGTGGCACTGGCCAGTCAGCGCCAGCCATGTGCTGCTGACACGCTGCTGTGGAGTATGACCACTTCCTGGGCTCCACACATGACCTGGGGCATTGGGACAGGGCGTGCACACTGTGCCCTTGCTTCCCGAGTTTTGTTACTTTGAATGGCAACACCAACTCTTGAAAAAGCTCAGCAGTGAATGAAGAGGGGGAGAAACACACACACGCACGCACGCACACACACAAAGGGCGACACATACTTTCTATTACTTTTATCTTTCAAAAAACTTATTTATTCATTTATTTGTGAGAGACAGAGACAGACAGTATGGGCACACCAGAGCTTTCAGTCAGCGCAAGTGAACCCCAGATGCACGTGCTACTATGCTGTGCATCTGGCTTTCCATGAGTGCTGGGGAATTCAATCATTAGGCTTTGCAAGCAAACACCTTAAACCACTGAGCCATCTCTTCAGCCCAACTTTTTGCGTTTTTTGCACACCAGTCACCCATTAAGAAACTTGTTTCCACGCCAATCCCCATGTTAACAGTACCTTCCTGGCTCCCCTACAAGGAAGCCCAGCTGGGGCTGCTAGGAGCACAGGGATGCTTGGAGGTAACATAGCCAGGTTAAAAGCTGGACAGAGGATGCACACTGCAGGGACTTCGCTCTGCACGCCTGTCTCTAGGCAGCTGGGGTGGTACCTCATGTTCTGACCTCAGCAGACATGAAGCCAGCCCCCCCTCCACGTACAATGACCACCTCTGTTGTGCCTCACTTAAAATGGTGCTTCTTCAATTGTGTTTTCATTTGTAAGGTGCTGTATGTAAGCTGAACATATTATGCACAAATCCTACCCAATGGGTAGAACAAGAAGTGAATACTGTAATGTACAGATTATACCAGTTTTAACCGAAGTGGCACAGAACTTGTAAATCCCTATGTGCTTCATCTTTTGTAAGGAAATTTACAAATGGACACATACAAATAAAGTCTATGGAGTTTATTTTCCTATTAAATATCAATATTCTAACACAAAGAAGAGAAAACCTAACAAGCAATGGTTTATGACCAGCATTTGCATAGGAACTGAATCGTTTCTTTGCTGTGAAAACACCAACAAGTTTTAAAAATCCACGGCATTTTGGCTGCCACTAGATACTTATGTTAACCTCTTTAGAAATGTTAGACTACTGTTGGTTATATGTTAGAGAAAACAGTTGATATTTTTCAATTTGCTCTGTGAGCATTCTTTTGTGCAGTAGTAGTAGAATGCCAGGCCTCAGTGGGAAGTGCGAAGTCTTTCAAGTGACAAACATGGTGTCAAAGGAGTGAATAACCTGTTTGGCCTCAGGGACACGTGTACCTTTGTATTCTGCGTCTCTCTGTGCCTTGCCTTACACTTGGAAACTGTGGAAATGATTAACTGACAGTGGAATTTGCAGAGAAAGAGTGCCTCAGAAAACAGACTGACTTGGAAAGACAGGGTAGGGAGGGGTTGCTGTGGGTTGTCACTAGAGAATGGTTACTCAGCCACACGTAGAATCCTTAATCCATTCCTACTGTGTCCTGTGGGGGTCCTGGCCAAAGCCAAACTGTTTTTGCCATCAGTTAGATTATGTGTTAAGCTGCATGTGAAGTCTGCCTCTCTCTTCCAGCTTGTCTTTAGTGTCTAGATGTGGCCTCTGCATTTTTAAGTTTTGTAATTTTTAAAGCAAAGAAAGGTCTATCACGTGGTGTTCACTAAACCAGTGTGGGGAGCAAGCGCCACCCACAAAGGCAGTCCATGGAACTCTGCCCCTCCAATCCAGACCCAAGTTTATTATGTAACCAGATGATATTCTAATAAATTCCATGTTTTTTTCTTTGTTCTGTGGTGCATGTTTTGATTTTGAAAGTCACAACAGAATATCCCCCAATCCTGGAAAAAATAAAAAAGTCAAGCTATTACCAATAATCCTGAACCTGGAAATGCCTGTGAACACAACTCTTAATGCTGATTCAGTCCTTTCAGCACCTCTGTGAAAGAGCTGTGAATATGTGACCACAGGTGCCTCCCGACAGCCAGCTGACACCACTGTCTACAGCAGGACACACTCTCAGGACCCCTCATAAAGACTGCAGGTTCATTCCTGTGAGAAATCTCTGGCTCCAGGTTCAACCTCTTGGGAGACCTAGTGAGCAGCAGAATGTTCTAGACTCAGGGGTACTAACAAGTAAGACCAACCACTGATTACTTTCTGCCTATCTAGCCAAGGCTGAGCCTTCCTGTCAGTGCTACTGGTTCCACTTAATGTACTTGTTGACATGTCTATTTTTCATTTCTTGGCTTTCAATCACATTTTAAAAATTGTATGTTTAGCCAGGTATGGTGGTGCAAGCCTTTAATCCCAACACCCAGGAGGCAGAGGTAGGAGGAGCACTCTGAGTTTGAGGCCACCCTGAGACTACATAGTGATTTTCATGTCAGTCTGGGCTAGAGCGAGACCTTATGTCTCTCTCTCTCTATATATATAGTATTCTTGTCTAAAGTTGTTTCCCATCCCACCCCCAACCCCTGAGGTAGGGTTTAACACTAGCTCAGGCTGACCTGGAACTCCACTATGCGGTATCAGGCTGGCCTTGAACTCAGTGATCCTTCTACCTCTGTCTCCCACGTGCTGGGATTAAAGGCGTGCGCCACCATGCCCGACTCTTTAAAAAATTGTTTTAGAGCTGGGCGTGGTGGCACACGCCTTTAATTCCAGCACTCAGGAGGGAGAGATAGGAGGATCGCTGAGAGTTCGAGGTCACCCTGAGACTACATAGTGGATTCCAGGTCAGCCTGGACCAGAGTGAGACCCTACCTCAAAAAACCAAAAAAAAAAAAAAAAAAAAAAAAAAAATTGTTTTAAAAATACATATAGTAGTATCCACAATATTTTGTTCATTTAATTTTTTACTATAAAGCAATTTACTAAAAAAGTACAACTGCATTTGAACTTTTCAGTTTTTGTGAGCTATGACAATCAGAAGTCACTAAAGTCCTTTTCTGTTTTTTAAAAAAAAAAATTTTGGCTTATTTTTATTTATTTGAGAGTGACAGACAGAGAAAGAGGGAGGAAGAGAGATAGAGAGAGAGAGAATGGATGCACAAGGGCTTCCAGCCACTGCAGATCAATTCCAGATGCATGCACCCCCTTGTGCATCTGGCTAATGTGGGTCCTGGGGAATCGAGCCTCGAACCGGGGTTCTTAGGCTTCACAGGCAAACGCTTAACCGCTAAGCCATCTCTCCAGCCCCTTTTCTGTTTTTTTTTTTTTAACAACCATTTGTGCTTATTCAGCATAAGTCTTAGTTATATACAGAGATTCTCAGATGTCATATATCTACATCCTTTGCCTGAGCAATGATGATGTAGTTCTTAGGCCTTAGGTCTTTAAACAGCAATAGTTTTAAAGAAAGATGTTGCATAAGTCCTATTTGCTAGTTATGAAGTCAGGCTTTTTTTTTTTTTTTTTTTTGCATGTTCTTAATGTCAGAGTAAGTCATTGGACAAAATCATGGCTGATATATGTGTGTGTATATACATAATCACTGGGGCTTTTTGTTTGCTTAGAAAATACAGCATATATGGAAAATCCAATGTGCTTAAGACCTGTCTCAGAGAAATATTAACAGAACATTCATGTTATAGATTAAAAAATCGATTTTGTTCAAATCCAAAAGCCTTTGGTAACTGCACTTTGTGGACTGCCCCAGGACCACTGCAGTATGTCTGCCAGTGACACAGATCGCCCCAAGCACAGAAACACAGACATGTTGGGTGTCCATGTGAGGAGCCACCTGACCCAATGCTGCCTTCTTGTAGGTTCTAAGTCAAAGGCTTGTTTCTTTTACCCCATTATCTCACATGGACAGTTGTTTGGTTTTTAACCTACCACATTGGAGTGGGTGGCACCCTTAAGTAAGTAATAAAAAGTGAAAATCCAAAAATAAAAATAAATGGTTCAAATTGATTTTCCTTGCCTTGTTACCCTGAGCCCTGCCCACCTCCTCTTATTCTTTTTCTGTCCTTTTTTTATTGTTTTTCTTTGTGAAGGGGTCCAGAGGGGGCTGACTGGGGCTTTGTCATTCAATAGCTCTACGTGTCCAAGTGTGGCCTGTAGCTGCCCGGGCTGCTGCCCAGGCTAAGGGTGCTACACCTGCCCAATAGCAGCATGGTGAGCCTGCCTGGGCCAGGTGATACCTGCAGACTGGCTTTCAGCTCTGTGGCCATTTACAAGTTTGTCCATACTTGGACTCTTGCCTCACTTTAGTCCTGCTCCATCGTGCAGATGGACAGTTATCGTCGGTACTTATCACAGCCGTTTCCTTACCACCTGCTTGGCTCCCTTGGCAAGGGTTTCAGCCAAGCTTTTAGAGCTAATAAGCCAGCCAGGGAAGAAGTCACATGGCACACCCTCAAGTGTCCACATGGGGTAGAGGTCACTCTTGCTGCCCAACTTGAGGGTTGGGACACATTAGCCACACAAGAGACAGAAGCAGAGTCAACAGCCTGCAGGTCCCGCAGACACACATGCCCCTGCGTATGTCTGTCAGGACGGTAAGGGCATACTCTGCTTTCTCTGGCACACAGGGCTGCCCAGGTGTTTTGCTTTCATCCCATGGCACTGAGAATACTCGACATCTGCCCTCCTAGCAAATGCCTAAGTATGCAGCACATGTTCTGAATTTCATCTGCAAGGGACTCAGAGAGGACAACCTCTATCTTCTGGTAAAACTTAGTAGTACTTAGTGATACTCTGAACTCTGCACCAAATTTCTCTACAAATACCAGTTTCTGATGGCTCCAGATGTTCTTATGATTGGCAGCAATTCAATGGCAAAGGATACTCAGAGCTGGCTTCACGTATGCCGGGCACAGGCTCGGGCCCTGCACTTGGACAAGAGGGCAAGGCACACTCAAGGGGAGTTTTGAACCAAGGGGATGCGGGGAAGTTCCTTGATGTGTGAAATATGTAAGACTATTTGCAAGTGTGAAAACTAGATTGAACTGCTGAAGTTTTCCTTACTTGCTGTCAAGTGTGGATTCAGTAAGATGCAAGAGTTGCCCAGCCGCAAGGAGAAGCAGAGTCGAGCAGGCGCTCAGCTGTGTGAAAAGAGCTTTTCAACCATCGCCAGCTGGACGATGACAGAGACGGCACTGGACAGGCCCTCTCAACGGCCCGTCCCAGCAGGCTGAGAGAGTGAAGCTGAACTGTCTCCCTCCCACGTCACTCTACATGGAAAGAGGACATTGTACACACTATAAAGTCTGGCAACCAAGTGATGGGAAGTGCCAGCACAGCAAGGACACAGGTAGTATTCATGGTCCAGTGAATTGGCTTGAACTTGTACCTTCAAAAGCACCAGGAATCCCTCAAGTTCCAGAGGAGGGTCTGCACACCAGTGTGCCTGTCACAGGGAGAAAGGACCAAATGGGAACTGGACAGCTGAATTTCTGTCTTGCATCTCTATGGCTTCTTTCTTCGACTTAAATTGGCCTAAATGTTCTAATGTAATCCATTCAGTATCTAATTCTACAGTCTAACCCTGGGGGTTGAGTTATGACAAGAGAAAAATAAAAACAGAAAAATTAACCCAAAGTGCTTCTAAAAGCAATGAAAGGTTCAGACTGCTCAAGAAAAATTGCATTAGGTTTTGCAGATGTACTTGTTTTGATAATATTCTTTAGTATTGGGGGAAATGCAGACTTGTCTTTAATCTCTGGAGCAAAAGGAGTAAGGGGTGCAAGCTACGTGCCCATAAAACCTGCCTCTGCTCTTCCAAGGGGACAGAACGTGCATGTTTGCCGAGCTCCAGGGGAGCAAAGTCCCGGGCCTCTACCTGGCTATGGCTTGGTTCCAGGCAGGGAGGACATCTTGCACCCTTTTTGCATGACAGAAACAGAACAGTTGCTATTCTGAGAACGGTAAAGCAACTATGACAACTTGATAACCATAGCAACTGCTGGAGAAAAGTATCCATTCAAATTCAACAATACAAATTAGGAAAATCACATCTGCCATAGAACCTCACATCTGACACTCAGAGGTACAAAGTAAAAGCCGAAACATGTGCACACACATACAACCGCTGTGTGCTCTAAAAATCCAAGACAGGTTTTAAGGAGTTAAACATCAAATTGGAAAGGATGACACAAAATTACCATTATTGCATGTCACACAATTTATGGAATTGTCAAAATATAGTTAAAAGGTGGTTTTAGCAATGTAGATGGGTTGAAAAATGGTGGAGGAAATGATTTCATTGAAACAATACGGATAAAGTTCAGGTTCCATTATTGCTCTAGAAACTGTGAAGGCTCCAGTCACGGCATTCGGAAGCCCGTTGGTCTTGGTGAGGATCGGCTGCACCCCTGCACAGCCTCACAGACACACTCCAGGGGCCTGCATCAGGCATCTGAACACCTACCTTTATTCCTCACTTTGGTGACAGTTTTCGAACAGTTAAACTGATCAAACTCAAAACAGAGAAGGCTGGACAAAGGGAGGGAGGAGAGAGGAGGAAAGGTTTCATCTAGTTTACACGTTCAGAAAGAGCAAAGGGTTGTTTTGGCAGCTGGGGGAGGGGATGTTTAGCTGTCCCTGTGCTGTTCTCAGGACCCTTCTTCTCCACGGTAGACCCTGTAAGAAGTCACACTCTGGGCACCATGCCAGCTACCTCTTCATTTTCTCACCAGGACGGGTCAAGCAAATCCTCAGAACACAATCACACCCTACCTTGAAGGGCTCTGAAATCAGATGCTTTGGAAGAGGTTCGCTGTTGTCAGAATAACTAAATTAATGCCACAGGACAGTGAGGGTCTGTAGTCACTGTTGAAGAGCGCCAACGACGTATAGCTTGATTTTCAAAGGCCAACCCCGGAGACACAAGACAATCATGAGCTTGTTTTGACTGGCTAGGAGGAACACGCAACACACAAGTCCCAAAGGAAGCATTCGGAAGGAAAGTTCATTCCACTGGGCTAACTCCACCTTTCTCACCCACAAAGGAGAAGCTCACAGTCCAGCAGAAAGTTCTGTCAAGAAGGCAAGAATTCTGGGAGAAACCACTCCCAGACCAGTCCAGTCATTAGGGAAGAATGAGGTCTTCACCCTATTGTCCCTTCAGCTACATGACATTTTTATTTTTTTCAAGGTAGGGTCTCACTCTAGTCCAGGCTGACCTGGGACTGACTTTGTAGCTCCAGGCTGGCCTCTACATTACAGTGATCCTCTTTCCTCTGCCTCCCAAGTGCGTGGCAGCTATGTGACATTTTGCAATCCTACTTCATACTAACTTCGCACATAACATGCACATGCGCCCGTGGAGACCAAGCATGGCTACAACTTGAAGATTGAGCATGACCCCAGCGCTGCAGAGTTCTCATGTGGAGCCCCCCACATCACTCTTTAATGCTCATGTGTGGATCAGGCACCCGAGCCGATGATGGTATCCCTGGTAATGTCCACGAGGCAGTGACCTGTCAATGCCAAGAGGTAAGTGTCACGCATAACTGGCGTTTAACTAGGTCAGAGGGAACAATTTTGGTGACATCCAAATCTGCCTCACTTTAGGCCTTATGGAGACTCAGATTTTAAAGTCTGAAATCAGGGTCCTTATTTCAAGAAACAAAGCGTAGCTCATAAGGACTATCCTACATGTCTATGGCAGGTTCTTTCTCAGGAGTCCTTTAACAACTCATAAATACAAATCCACAAAACTGTTTTCTAAAAATGATTATCATATCAGAAAAATCTGGAAAGACAAACTCATTCAATTCTGCTACATTTGCTTTAATTGCCATGTGGCCATCTAACTGCTGTTACATATAGTAGCTTGGTGTCTATATCTGAATTGGTTATGACATCCTGAAGATTACTTGAACCCAATACAAAGGGGACTATCAGCTGCTCAACGCATCTAATATGCAGTGTCCTTCCTTTTCTTCAAACACTTCTACCCAAGCTACAAAGATGCTCAAAATTCCTAAAATTATCATCTAAGACCACAAAAACAAGACAGCCAACAGCTCCATTTCACCCTGAGCACAAATGATACATATGGCCCTTTCATTTGTAAAAGTGCTATATTCTATGGCAATAAAAAAGAAAGCTCAGGGCTGCGGGCTTTAGACCGGCCACGGCGCAGACCCACACGGGGCGCCAGGACCACGGAGATGCCAAAGAGGACCCTGCTAAAGAGGTCCTGGCTCCTGGTAGGACCGTGTGCCTAGAGCTTGCTCCAGTGCGGACTTGCATTTCCCGCCTTAGAAGCTGTCCATGGACTGGAACCCCGCTGATGGCACAGGCCCAGTGCATGTGCCTTTGGGGCACGTTGTGGCTAATGAGAAATGGCGCGGGTCACAGTTGGTTCAGGAGATGCGAGCAGATCTTGCATTCTTTATATTACCGAAGCTGATTTGGTGGCTGGAAATAGCTACAGAAAGAGGCGTGTTCATGTTAGAAATTCCAGTACTCTTCAAGGCATTATAGTTGTTGAAAAAACAGGAATGAGTGAACAATACTTCCCAGCGGTCCAGCCAGTGGCCAGCCAGAGGGAAGCATCCTGCCTCATTGTCCAGTTGGTTCAAGAGCAAGCCAGAGAGCCCAGCAGGAACCCCTTCCTCAGGAAGAGGCGCTCTGTGCTCTCTGAGGCATCCCTGGTCCGAACTGTGCAGCAGATCCCGGGGGTTGGAAGGGTTAAAGCTCCCCTTCTGCTTCAGAGGTTTTCAAGCATCCAGCGACTGAGTAACGCGTCCACTCAAGAACTCGAGCCAGTGGTTTGACCAGCGGCCGCACAGCACATCCATGCCTTCTTCACCCAACCCAGGTGACAGCTGGCCTCACGTCCACGACTCTTCCTTCAGGCCACAAACTACAGGATCAAGTTTTCATGTGTACAAAGCTAGAAGGGGCTGGAGATGGCTCAGGGGATAAACGTCATGCTGCACAGGGTGAAGACCAGAGTTTGGGCCCCCAGAACCCATGTAAATACCAAATGCACACGAGGGATTCCCCAGAGGAGCTGGCTGGCTAGACTAGCCCAATGCATCATGAGCTTGGGTTCAAGTGAGAGACCTGCCTCAGTGAATAATGTGGAGAGTAATTGAGGAAGACACGTAATATCAGCCTCTGGTCTAACACCTCCTCCCCCCCAACATATCTACATACAAACACAAAGGAAGAGAATATAGTTCCCTCCTAGTGATGAACAGCGAAAGATAAAAACTGATGGTGCTCAGGAGTCCCCTGGCCTTGCTGTCTGAGCACTAAGTTTGTGGGTACCAAGGGCCTCTGGTGGTATTGCCCACATGGAAAGGGCTCGGTGGACATCATCAAAGAGTGCCAGGGACTCTCAAGTCTCAGCAAAAAGCCAGTTAGGACATATCCCAGGAGTGACATTGGTCTGCACCTGCCATAGCAGGTGAGAAGCCCCAGGCGACGGAGGTGACAGTGAGTGGAAAGGAAACTCAGAAGCATGGTCTCGAAAGCCCCAGTTCCTGGCGTCGGGGCTGCTGCTCGGGGATCCTCTGCTAACCTCACATACCTGTGCTCGGGGGCTGAGTGTAAACAAGCAAGCGTGCACAGACAAGTGTGTAACAGTTCCTTCCTTCACCCCCCCACCTCCTCTCAATACAATAAAAATATTTTGCTCATTAGTTATGATGGTGTGAAAGAAATAAAAACCAAAAAAAAAAAAGACCAAAAAAAAAAAAAAAAAAAGCTCAGGATAATACTGGGAAGCAGAGTTTTATTATTTCCACTTCTGGGAGAAGGTGAATATAAGCAACCTTTTCCTCTGCTGAAATCCCAACAGCATCGTGTCACACAACACTGTCTCATAAAGATGCAGTCCTTCCAAGGCTGCTGTATCTTATTCTTTAACACGCTAAGCCTTTCACCTCATCCATTTTCATCGCAACTATTAATCTGCTAAGCAAATCTTTTCTATTCCCCACTCCCTTTTTGAGGTAGAGTCTCGCTTTAGTTCAGGCTGACCTGGAATTCACTACGTAGTATCTGGCTGGCCTTGAACTAACAGCAATCCTCTTACCTCTGCATACAGAGTGCTGGGATTAAAGATGCATGCTACCATGCCTGGCCCTTTCTATCCCTTTTATGTTGGCTAAGTCTGAGCCTCACTTCCTCCTTCATGCCACTGAAAGATCCTATACAAGTATGGGCATGCACATCTGACACATAGCTGCTCTGCCTCCTTTGCAGCTCACGGAAATCTGCAAATAAAACCTGGCTCACCATACACAAGCAGCTGTATAGGTCATACATCTGGACACGTCATGGCAATACACATCACTACATTCAATTATTGGCTACTATCACTAATACTCCAAACTCAGCACTTTGTAGGGTTCCCCTTTAAGCTGTCTGTAGCCTTCGACTAGGGTGACAACATGCTGGCAATAGCATTTTTATTTCATTCCTGATGCCAAATAATATAACTTCCCAAATCTTTTTTTCTAAATTTTTAAAGCATATATATATATATGAAACTGGATGGTGAAAAATTCCTATAGACTAGACAAAAGATACTCAGGAAAACCAAATTTAAGTTTGTGAATTATAAGTAACTTCTAAGAATCCCAAATTACCCTTATTAGATAGTATACCCCATGCAGTGTGAAAGGTAAAAGGTTTTAGGAGAAGTAATTTCAGGTAACAGTACATTTTAGCATATGCAATCTAGGTTTAAAGGGGGGGGGGAAGTATGTTAGCATGCTGAAATAGAATGCTGAACCATCGTTAGATTTGAAAATGTGCCTTCAATGGGCAGCAGTGTCATGAGGAGATTAAACACACAGCCATCTGGCAGCTTGACAAACAGCAGAGACACCCCAGAGACAAACACAAGGCACTCCAGAAAGAAGACTCCAATCATTACATGCTCACTTAAAAGTGTTCCAATAGAATGACCAGGTATCTCAATATAAATTTTTTCTCCTCTTTATTCTAAATTTGGCAAAATAAAGCATTTTACATAAAAATCTTGCCAAACAGTGGTTACTAAACAAAAGAGCTGTGTGGCAAGACCTCTGACATCGTGCTGTAGCAGGCAAGTAAAACACAGTGATCTCCAAAGACAGGCCATTTCTTCCTCGAATGTCAACTCAAAGGTTAGCGTACATACACATATCCCACAATCATAGGAACTTGCCTATCTGATAACTGCTGACTTATTTCAAGCAAATGACAGTTTTGTTGCAATGGAAGTCAAGTAGAATACTCAAGCCACAATCATTCCCTTCAATAGTGCAGAAAGGCAGCAGCCATGATGTTAATGGTACCCATGGCACACAAGGTTCCTCTGTTTTGATCCAAGATGTAAGGAACAAAATGCAGTAGGACTGAAGTTGCAGAAGCAAAGGACCACCTGAGCACACTGGACACCAGCTCTTTAAAATACCACCATGTTCTCCAAAATCTTTCCCATACTCAGCCCAACAAGCTTTTGCTTTTACCAAAATCATCAGCAGGGACCTCTAAAGCCTGGACCTGCTGGAGAACACTGAGCTTGAGTTGCTAATAATATAAAATATTTGATTTCAGAATAAATTTTAAAAGCTTTCACTTTTCTTCCTAAAGATTAGTTGAAGCAGACACAAGTGAGTTTTACAAGTCTGATATTCTAATCAAGTTTCAAAAAATATCAGTGGCCACATATTTGCTTTTAAAAAAATATGATTCTGACATGCTTCAAGTAAAAATCAATTTAAAGGGTGCATTTTCATTTATATAGCCAATATGTCTTATTTACAGATATAACTGATTTTTATACATTTTTCTTGAAATCAGGTCTGTATTTCAACTGGCAAATAACTGTTTGATGCTCTGTCATAGACTGAGTACTCCCTTACCATAGGCAATTTGGATGGCACAAGTTCGTCCCCACACAGAGAACTGCATACTTCATGACTTAAAGACTGCGGTCCAGAATCAGCATCCTGCCCATGGCCACGCACTATCGCTAGAAGGGACATAAAGTAAATCTGATTCAGAGGACTGAGAAAGAACCCTGACTTCTAAGACATTAATTATGCTCACTGTGGCACATTAGTAACGTGAAATTCTTATGCTGGGCTCTTTACTTCACTTTAAAAAATGCTGATTTTTCCTACTGATATTTAACTGTAAAAAAGGCATCCTTTGTTCTTTAACCCTCAGAGAATTGGTATATATGTTGGCAAGTAACAATAACAACAAAAATACTTAGAAGCATGAATCTTTGCCCAATGTCTACAGAGGGTTAAAGGGCAGGAATTTTCTATAACTTGATATATAAGGCACCCCTATTCCACCTTTTTCTTAAAAGAAACTTTTTCTTTGGTTTCTTGCAATTTTTCAGTGAGTCTGTCCTTAGTCTCTTCCATTTTCTCTGTGATGAGCTCCTTGGTTTCTTCCATCTTGTCCTGCAAATACTCCTTGACAGGTGGAGGGGTTGACATGTAGCCACGGCTGCGCAAATACTTCACAGTAAAGGATGTTCCTCCCAAGGTCACGGTGTAGCGAGCAGGTGTCGCAATCTTGAGGAAAAAAGTAACAGGCAGATCAATATGGGAATTATGACTAGAAGTAAAATTAAGTTGAAATTTAAGTTCCTAGTAATGGTCAGCATAACTTGATTGTTAGGCAAGACTAATGCAGAATATCGTGTGTGTTTTTCTTCCTAGCAAGGGGTGCTGCTTCTGCAAAGTCATTTAGATTGTCTGTCCCCAGACCGCTTCACTCAAGATTTCAGGATTATCACAGCTGGCAGCCAATGGTACCTTAGCTAAATGTCAGTGGGGGCAAGTTTGCTCAAATATCAGAAAGAGGCACTATACCCCAACAGTAACAGGGGTGTACCTGTGTCTGTGCCCCCAAAACTTTCCATGTGCTCTATATCTTTCAGCTGAACTAGAGCCAAACTAATGCTGGGAGGCTGAGCAAGAGGCAAATGGTTCTTTGCTGTTTGCAACTCATCCAAACCATCCTTCCAGAGGCATGTCTTCCCAGGAGGTATCCCATAGGCTACAAGTGTAAAATGGCCCCCATTGCAAACAAGGTAGGCCTCTTTGCTTTGATCAGAGGTGCAAGACCAACACCCAGGAGCTGAACTGCTAGAAGGGACTCACAAAAGCAGAGGCCACATGGTACCTGGACCCATACAATGTACTTTACTCTAAAGGCACCACCCATGCTCCCTGCATTCTTCCCCACGCTCAATCTAACAGGCTGTCACCCCTGCCTTGCCACCAGCCTACTCTCACCAGAGTCCTAATGATCACTACTGACCTGTGACTAACCCAGGACCATTAAAATCCTTCAAGAGGAGGCAGTTTCTGCTCTGTTTCACCCTTCCTGCACCTAGCTTCTTGCAGGGCCTGGCCTTCAACAAAGTGCTCGCTGCAACATGTGGTTGATCTAGGGGCTTTCCTTTACTCTATTTTCACACTCCCACTGACCAGTTTCATGTCTTTGCATCTTAAGTTTACTGCCCTACACTGGACCCCTTCCCTGAACTCAAGTATACATAGCTACCTAACTCTCCATATCTGTTTTGATTTCCAAACTTAATACATTCAAAACTTACTGATATCAAATGTCCCATCCAGACTTGCTACTCTCAAAGAAATGGTTAACTTTTTTTCTTACAGCTTCTCAGCTCATAACTCAATGCTATAGCACAGACTTCCCTCTTTCCCTTCAAAATATATCCACAATCCAACCACTTCCTGGTACCACCAGAGTGCTGGCCATGAGGCCCCTACTCTGGGCCACTGTAGTAGCCTCACTTCAGATCTCTTGGCTTTCACCCAGGCTCTGCCACAGTGTTTCTAACACATTAGCCACAGTGATCCTGCAGAAAAGAGGTCAGGTGGCCACCATCTTTCCATGCCTCAGAGAAAAAGTGAAGTCCTGACAGTGAGCGCACAGGCTTCTGATCTGGCTCTTCCCACTTTCTGCTCCACACTTGCCCTCTAGCACCCTTCATTTTGCAGCCTTTGGGGTTTCTTCTGCCAAGAATTCTCTCCCTCCCTGGAGCTTCCCTCTCAACCTGCGATCTGAAAAGTCAATGAACACACAGCAGACACTCCCTGCCAGGCTCATTATCCCTCACAATCGGTACCATTTCAATGTGCACACAGGGCATGAATCTGTATTTTTAACTCCCACCTTTTTTGTCTTCCCAACTGCCCACTTCTACTCACTGGCTATATGATATGCTCTAACTGGAGAGGTATTTGGTACTGTTTTCTCTAATCAATATATTCTGGGTCCCCTCATGGTACCTGGCCCAGAGCTAGACGAATCCCATCAGCTGAATTCTAGGTGCAGGTGCATCTACAGGGCATTTGAGGGAAGTCCTATATTCACTCAGCCAGTTGCTCATACTCTTCCCTTATCCTTACATGTCACTTTGGAGCTTTGCCCTGAGGAAGAAAGACATCCCTGTTTCTTATTCTACTTGCAGTATGCAGGTTACAGAAAACACAGGACTATGCAGGCTCCCCATTTCCCACTCTCCAGCAGGATGCGAGGGGGAAGAAATCTACGAGTTTTGCTGGGTGTGGTGACATATGTTTTTAATCCCAGCACCAGGAGGTTGAAGTAGGAGGATTGCTGTGTGTTGGACTACAGAGTGAGTTCCAGATCAGCCTGGACTAGAGTGAGACCTTGCCTCAAGAAAGAAAGAAAGAAAGAAAGAAAGAAAAGAAAGAAAGAAAGAAAAGAAAGAAAGAAAGAAAGAAAGAAAGAAAAGAAAGAAAGAAAGAAAGAAAGAAAGAAAATAAGAGAGAGAAAGAGAGAAACCTACGAAGCTCATCTAACTGCAAAAGTACTGATCACCTACAATGTACAACACTAGGCACATCAAAAACAGAGGCTCCTCAACTCCTGCAAGTTTCTAGTCAAATAAAGAAAGCATACTTAAATGACAAACAAACAGTAAAGGCTCAACTTAAAAAAGATTTTGGGGCATGTGTGTGTGTGCATGTTTATGTGCAGGAGTGTGGGCAGGCATGTGCTACTGTACCATGCTTGTGTAGAGGTCAGAGGACAACCTCGGATGCCAGTCTTTGCCTTCTTCTACAAGGGTCTGTTTAGCACTGTGTTTGCCAGGTTAGCCACAAGCTTCTGGGAAATTCTCCTGTCTCCATTTCCCATCTTGCCAAAGGCACACTGGGATCACGGGCGCCACTGAAGAGTTGGCATTTTATGTGGGTTCTGGGGATTCAACTCAGGCACTCCCACTTGCATGGCAAGTGTTCTACCCCTGAGCATCTCCCCAGCTCCAACGCTGAATTTTACTAACAAGTCAGAGTTGTGAGGCTCTGTCTGATCCTGAACAGATAGATTATGGTCTATTTTTAAGGTACTTCTTTCTAAAGACACTGTTTTATTTTTGTACTTTATTCATTAGAGATACAAAAGTGAAACAGATATTTATGCTTTAATTACAAAATGCTATGCAAGGGAGTGAGCAGGTTATTGTTAAATGGGGAACAGTGTGTCATAGAGGAACCCACCTTAAACATGGCATATGCTGTTAGGGCATTTCCACTCTGGGAATTTTTCAGGATATCAACTATACTGTCAGGTAGCCCGATAAGCTCTAGGAAAGGGATGACATTCACTCCTCTGTAAAAGAAACACAAAGTCAGTTATGCATAAACAAGCTTGTAAGGACAAATATTTTTAAGAGGTTATATTTGTGCTGGGTATGGTAGGCCATGCTTTTAATTTCAGCATTTAAGCATCTGAGGTAGAGGAATCACTGTGAGTTTGAGGCCAACCTGGGCTACACTGTGAGTTTTAAGTCAGTGTGAACTACACTGAGATCCTGCCTAAAACAATAGCCACAACAAAATCCAAAAAGAGAAATTATATCTGAAAACACACAAATCACACACTTGCCATAATGTGCATTAATTAAAATTTCTTGGAGACACAGAGGCCAGTCTGGGTTGTACAGGGAGGCTCTGCCTCAGAAGTACTGAAAACAAAGCAAAACTTCACACCAGACCTGGTGGCTGACTCTGCATTACCGATCACCTTGAAAGTTACTCTAGCACCTTTCAGAAACTGTTTATTTTGGGGGGTCTGGAGGGGTAGCTTAGCAGTTAAGGCACTTGCCTGTGAAGGGCCCAGGTTCGATTCCCCAGGACCCATGTAAGCCAGATGCACAAGGGGCACATGTGTCTGGAGTCATTTGCAGTGGCTGGAAGCCCTGGTATGCCCATTCATTATCTCTGTCTCTCTATTCTCTATTTCTCTCACTCTCTGCTTGCAAATAAATAAATAAAAGTTTAAAAAACAACTTTATTTTTGACAAATTTCATACTTATATATAATGTATTTTGGTCATATTCACCCTCATTGCCTTTATTCTTCTCCCACTTCTGGTAACCCCTTTCTTCCTTCCAACTAGTCCCCTTCCAACTTTCAACGAGCACTTTTCTTGAAGAGGAACACACAGACACCACTGCCGTGCCCCAGCTCACCCACGAGCATCTGCATCAGCATATTACAAATGAGGATCGCCTATTAGGACACAGGTCACAGCTCTAAGTCAACTAGAGAACAGGGTTAGAGTCATGTACCTGATCTTCATATCCTCACACAAATATCTTTTCCTTAGAATGCTCCAATTCACATTTCAGGACCTTAAATTTTCACCTTTAAAATTTCTTTCTGAGGGCTGGAGAGATGGCTCAGAGGTTAAGGTGCTCGTCTGTAAAGTCTAACAATCCGAGTTCAGTTACTCAGTACCCACAAAAAGCCAGATGCACCAAGTGGCGAGAGGTCCTGATACGCCCATTCTCTTTCTCTGATAGGTGTGGTGGTGTAGGTCTTTAATCCCAGTACTTGGGAGGCTGAAGCAGGAGGATCGCTGTGAGTAAGAAGCCAGCCTGAGACTACATAGTGAATTCCAGGTCAGCCTGGGCTGGAGTGAGACCCTACACTTAAAAAAAAAAAAATCTTTTTCAAAGACAATATTTATTTGCCAGCAGAGAAACAGAGAGGTGAGAGAAAGGAAAGTGAGAGGAAGAGAGACAGAATGGGCACATCAGGGCCTTTTGCTGATGCAAACAAACTCCAGATACATGCACTGCTTTGTGCACCTGGCTTAATGATGGTACTGAAGAACTGACCCTGGGCTAGGAGCTTTGCAAAGCAAGAGCCTTTAACCACTGAGCCATCTCCCCAACCCCCACTTTGAAAACTTGTCAAGCTAAAGAAGAGATACTTTGTCATCATTTCTGTGTTATTATGCAAAAAAATAAATGATTCTGTGAGCTTGACAAGACTATTATTCTAAGAACAATTTTTTATTCTATCACCAGGTCTAAAAGGCAGGCAAAATTAATTACTATAAATTACAACAGATTCTTGAAGGGTAAGAAGTCCCCAAACAGCTGATAAGCCCTGCCTTCTGGTTCCCCGATAACAATCTTTTGCTACATGTACCCTTTTCTTACCTGCACTTACTGTGTAGGTCTTATTGACACTGTCAACCCGCACCTATACATCAGAACAAGGGCATTCACCCACACAGACTTCTAAGTATCACATTTAAGAAATTGAAGGGCTGGAGAGATGGCTTAGCAATTAAGGCACTTGCCTACAAAGCCAAAGGAACCAGGTTCCATTTCCCAGTACCCTCATAAAGCCAGATGCACAAGGTAGTGCAAGCATCTGGAGTTTGTCTGCGGTGGTTAGAAACCCTGGTGCACCCATTTTCTCTTTTTCTATCTTCTTTCTCTTTCTCTCTCTCAAATAAAGAAAAAAAATTTTAAATTAAATTTTTTAAAATTTAGCATACACAACAGTATATAATTAAAATGTATAAATGTAAAACCTGTAACTTAAGAGAGTTCTAAATACACTCCCTTTTCCCTCTTTTCAGTCTCTTCCTCCTTAGCTGTGATTTCCAGCACCAGGTGCAAAGTGTGTCTTTTGTGACAGGGGTACTTTTGCAGTTGCTGGATTTGGACTGCGGTGACTGTTTCCTTAGGTGTAGAATCGCTTGTTTTCCGATAGGTAGAGCAAGCAGTGTCTGGCTTGATGTACCCTCGCAGGGGTAGGCTAATGTCCCTCAGCCCTCTACTGCATCTCTGGCTCTTGGAACTCTTCCTCACTGTTGGTGGGAATGCAAACTAGAACAGCACGAAGGAATCTCAGAGAGCTAGAAAGAGTTCTTCCATACCACCCAGCTACACCACTCCTAGGATCCTAAGGAATCCACACTCTACTACCAAGATACTTGTCCATGTTTATTGCTGCCGTTTACAATAACTAGATGAATGGATAATGAAAATGTGGTAATATACATAATAGAGTTCTATTCAGCAGCACGGAAAAATGATGAAATTTGAAGGAAAATGGATGGGCCTGGGAAGAATTATAGTAAGTGAAGTATCCTAAACTCAGAAAAGCCAAAATTACATATTCTCTCTGATATGAGGGTCTTAGCTGGCAGTATCTGTAGGTACGCTTAATGTGTGGGGGTAAATGAGAGTAGAACCCATTAGCAAAGGTAGAATTGTAGCCAAAGTGAGAATAAAGACCTGAGTTGAACTCAGGGATTTTGCACAGAGGGAGAGGAAAGGCTGTAAGAGCCACGGGGTGGGTGGGCATATTCAGAGGCACCCCACCACAATAACTGTTGTTACTCTCACAGTTCACAACCCATATCCCCATGGGGAACACCAGCAATCCCACTGAGGAGGGCCCTCAGGGGAATGGGAGCAGGGAGGAGGAGGATGATGGAAACAACACATGGTATGTCCATATAAAGTATATACTTAAAAAAAAAAAGAGTTGAGCTGGAAGAATGGGGAGGGAAGAGTGAAAGGACACATGTGACATTGGGGAATAGAGGCTGATGCCACCCACACAAGATTTGTACAACGAAATGGAAAAAAAAAAATGATGACAACAGAATAGATCACGAATGAAGCTGAAGAGATGGCTCAAAGGTTAAAGGTGCTTGCTTGTACAACATGCTTGTGCAGATTCGATTCCCCAGTATCCAAGTATATCCAGATGCAAAAACAACAGGGACTCCTTGGAAAGAAGGGATTCTGTGGAGAGTAGCGGACAGGACACAGGAGGGGATTATGATCACAGTTTGTGTTATATGCTTGGAGGTTGTCAATAAAAAATAAAAAAAAGAAATAAAGAAACTGCAGTGAAAGAAGACATATAAAATACTATATGGCTGGAGGGATGGCTTAGCGGTTAAGGTGTTTGCCTGCAAAGCCAAAGGAGCCAGGTCTGATTCCTCAGGAACCACGTTAGTAAGATGCATAAGGGGGTGCACACATCTGAAGTTCATTTGCAGTGGCTGGAGGCCCTGGTGTGCCCATTCTCTCTCTCCATCAAATAAATAAATAAATTAAATACCATATTAAAAGGGAGGGCAAGCCTAGCCTGTTAGGGTGGCCAAATAACAATAACAGAACTTGGGGGCCACTTCATTTTTTCCATTAACTTTTATTGCATGGTGACATGTTCTTTTTACTCTTATTTTTAAAATTTCCTGGCATGCCAACTTAAAATGTGCAAATGTGTGTGAATGCAAGTTGGGGATGGGGATATATTAAAAGGACTAATAAGCACACATACCCTGTAAACTTAAGTACTCAACTTCTTAAAACCTACTAAAATTGTATTTTTGGGTCTATTAAATGATTCATAAAATCTTAAAATTCTACTTACTTATATCAAGCAACACTTATTGGGGTCATAAAAGTTTCAGTGAACTAAGGAATTTAATACTGGATACATATAATTTGGTAATGGTTTCCTTCTAAAACAGATTCTAGAAAAAAAATTTTCCTTCCTTCCCTCCTCTCTCCTTCCCTTCCTATCTTTTCTATTTTTTTTTTTTTTTTTTGGCGGGGGGGGACGACTCACTCTAGCCCAGGCTAACCTGGAACTCACTCAGCTCCAGGCCAGCCTTGAACTCATGGCAATTATGGCAGTTTGAACGGATGTTCCCAGATTCAGTTTCATTATAGCTTCTTGGATTTCCAGCTGCTTGGCTGGAAGAGGTATCACTGTGGACAGGTCCTAGGGTCCAGCCCTGAGGTATTCCTGGGGGTGGATCTGGAATTTCAGCCTAAGGTGTGCAGAGAGAGCAGTTTGAGTTCTGCTGCTGTTTCACTGGTGGCGTTTTGTTATTGGTTGCTTGCTTTGTGGTGCTGCTGGTGGTTTTTCTCTCTGTGTGGGCCTGTGAAAGGGGACCAGCTTCTTCTACCATTATAGAGCTTCCCCTGGATCTGTAAGCTTCAATAAATCCTTTCCTCACATAAACTGTGCCTGGTTTGGAAGTTCATCCCAGTAATGTGAAACTGACTACAACAATGATCCTCCTACCTCAGCCTCCCCCGTGCTGGGATTAACGGTGTATGCCACAAAACCTAGCCCATATAATCTTTAATAGTCATGAGTAACAATAAATAATAGGATATAAAATGCTATGTTAATCTAAATGCCTCTAAGTAAGGTATATTAAAGTCCTTTTATTAGATTAATTACTATGGATTTCTTTTGGGGGAATAGTTTTAATATACAAGTGTTAAATGTAAGGTTTCTATTAAGACTGTAATACATGTAAAATTATATGTATATATGTTGGTTTGTCAAAGATAATTATGTTAAATTTCTTTCTGACAATAAAAATTGAA
Source organism: Jaculus jaculus (assembly GCF_020740685.1). Lineage (NCBI taxonomy): Eukaryota > Metazoa > Chordata > Mammalia > Rodentia > Dipodidae > Jaculus > Jaculus jaculus. Next base: position 260,000 of record NW_025423509.1, on the reverse strand, counting down.
GGAGATACAATCCTAACAAGCACTAACACTGAAAATCTGGGTAAGCTTACTCTCGATGTAATTGCCTACATTATTAAATCTTGCAAAAATACTACTTAAATACATTAAAAACATTTACTTAATATTTTAAAGGAGAGAGGGAGAGGGAGAGAAAGAGAGGGAGGGAGGGAGAATGGGCATGCCAGGCAAATAATTCCAGATGTATGCACCACCTTGTATATCTGGCTTAGGTGGGTACTGGGGAATTGAACCTGGATCCTTAGACTTTGCAGGCAAGTGCCATAGCTGCTAAGCCATCTCTCCAGCACCTTTTCTTACATTTTTAAAATGAATTTTAACTTATAGTTGTGATATTAAGGGCTCAAGATGATTGCCTGTTGACCTTTGGTCTTCTCTGTTCAAAAGAGATTTTTCAAACTTCCTATCTTGTCTAATCAAGTTAAACTTAACAGTACTTTTAAAAACCAAGCTGTGGGTGCCTGATCAGCCTGCCTAAAACCTCATCAGTGACCAGGCTAGACTCTGGGTCTATAAGATCTAAGTCTACTACTTTACTGTCATTAAGTATCGAGTCTTTGAAAGTAGACTTTAGATTAGAGTTTAACGTGGCTATAAAAAGTCAAGACAGTCCAACTTTAAAACTGACTAGAGATAGAACTAAATGAGAGCTCTAAAATCTTTGTTTTAGACAAGCCATCTCTATGCATGAGTGTGCCTGGGCTGTCTACATACACTTAGGTTTTTCATTTTGTTTACATGGCACTAAATGGGTTACAATGGTCACATAAATTAAAACTCTTCAGTTAGTCTGTTTTTTTTTTAAATTTTTATCTTTATTTATGCATTTGAGACAGAGAGAGACTGAGAAAAAGAGACCAGCAGACAGGGAGAGTATGGGCATGCCAGGGCCTCTTGCCCTTGCAAATGAACTCCAGATGCATGGGCCACTTTGTGCATCTGGCTTTACGTGGGTACTGGGGATTTGAACCTAGACTGCCAGGCTTTGCAAGAAAACCCTTTAACCACTGAGACATCTCTCCAGCCCTCAAATTCTTTTTAATTCATATCACAACCAAAATTTTCAAAGGACAAATTTTTCAGAGGACAAAATATATATGTAATTAAAGAGACTTATTATGCTACTTCATTAATCAATGACTCAGGCTTGCTTATATAAGTGATTTAAGAGTTCGCTCTGAGGACATGATAGATCCTGCTCCTGGGTACAGCCTCACATACTGGGAAACTTGATTGAAACAATACCTCTGCTTTCAGCTTCCTGCAGCAACTCATATGCTTACCTACAGAGTTATGCAGGTCACTCTATTAAAAGAAGAAGAAAAAAGTCCAAACAGGATGCCAGGACTTTATCCTGATGTGGCTGCCTTAGAGAGCCCCAATAAAAACCCAAATGCTTTTGAACAAAAATAGTTTCTGAATATTTGTTAAAATAAGACTTAAACTTTTAACAAATCGATTGATTCAAATTTGTTGGTTAAAAAGTTGTTTTTAGGACTGTTAAATATAAAGTTGCTTTATTAGAAAAAATGCTTTCTAAATTTTGTTTTTAAAAGAGACAGCAAGAGCTGGAGATGGCTTAGTGGTTAAGGCTCTTGCAGGCAAAGTCAAAGGACCCAGGTTTGATTCCCAGTGCCCATGTAAGCCAGATGCATAAGGTGGTGCATTCGTCTGGAGTGTGTTTGAAGAGTCTAAAGGCCCTGATGCACCCATTAAAAAAAAAAAAAAAAAGAAAGAAAAAGAAGAAGAAAAAAGACAGCAAAAGCATCAACTAAAACAAAGAAATAGAAAAGTTACAGAGTTAATATGCCTACCAATTAAGACAACTTGTGGGTCCTGATCCTACCAGTTAGGAAACTTAGTTCCTGCTGATTAAGGCAGCTCTGGAATTGGGTTGAGCATGCTATCCCAATTCCCAGTAAATTTCTGGGCCTTGGTTCTCTCCAATCAAAGTAATGCCAGAATGAAGCAGTGCATGCTACTACTGACTCACAGGGACCTGGAATTCCAGTTGACTCAACTAAGTCTTGAGTCCCAGGCTCCTAATCCTCAATCCCCTTTGAGAGTGATTTGTCTCTCAGATGTATTCTCCATAACTGGGACAAATCTGATCCTAAAGCCTTAAGAGAAAGGTTAACCTGATTGTGTCACCAAGCAACTTATGTGAAATGTTTAAAAAAAGTCATCAACACCATGTACTTTAAGCTGTGATCCACCTTCCAGCTAGATCTGATTGTAAGAGACAAAAAGCAACCAGATGTGCTCCATGATCAAACTTTCCTCAAGTCTGGGTGGGTGTTTAACAATCCCAATGAGGACAGAGGGGCTAAAAGGATAGCCAGTTATTTTGGTTCCTGCCCCTAGGTCAACCAGCTCCAAGAGACAATAGGACATTCCTCAAAGGGTCCTGCAGCTTTGACCAGAGGTTGGACCGTGAACTACATTCTGTAAGAGGAGGATCATTACATAGGAAAATGTCCTCAGTGCTTCCAAGGGAATTAAAAAGTCCTGCAACACTTTGATCCATCCCAGCTGATGGCACACGTGGTAGCAGAAACTAAAGAAGCCACAGGTCCCCTCCTAAGTCCCCAAGAGAAACGCCCAAGAAGCTCCAACTGACCTTAACAAGAAAACAAAAACAGGAAAAATGTTTCATTTTTGGCCACTTAGATGGGTAATAAAATACTCATAAGAAAAGTACAGCCAAGAATAAAATGACTGGGAATGATACCTTCCATCTTTGAATACTTTCTAACAATTGTTCTTTAGTATTTCGCTACATTCTCAATATATAACCATCAGTGTATGTCTTTTTGCACAGTATAGGGACCAGAGCCCTAGGAGGAAGGTACACAAGAATGGCTCCCCTGGGTCCAATGTGGCCATCATGTTACTCTTGCTTTGATTTGAGAGTTTTAATCTTGTAAAATCTGTGTCTTCCAGGATAGATGACAATTTCAATCTCAACTCCTTACGGTATGAGGAGTCCAACCAATGTGCACTACAGGAAATCCAGAGCCTTCTCTCCAACTCGTCAGTATGGAGCTAGTTACCTTTGTGTTCCCCAGAAGATTTCTGTAGCCACAGCTCTTAAGGGGAGTTGTGGCAGGAGAACACAAAGTCAGAGAGGGTGATGTGAAGATCAATATATGGAAAGAGGTAATGGTAGTCAGATGACTAGAATCCTTCCCAATGCTGGATACAACTAACAAGCATGTGTGAGAACAGTCATGATACAGGAATGCAGGAGAGGCATGCGCTATGTAAATGAACTATAAAGGGCCATGACACTTGCAGCCTGGACCTTTGCATGTGTGTCTTCTTCTAGTTCACTGGCCTGCTTCCATTCTCAGATATACCTTTCTCTTTCTTAACAAACTGTGTATTTCAATTAATTACCTTCCTGTGTGTCTATGGTCCAATTCCTTGTCCTGGGACACAAGAACCTGGAAACTTCAGCATGTGCTCCCCAGAACAGAGACTGTAACACCTTAAAGTCAAGCCACTAAATATAATCAAACATTAAAAACTGGTGAGCTTTGCAAATGTAATTGTAAACTCGCTGGGGGAGTTAACAAGGTAGGAAAGATGCCAAAGCAGTGCCCCATGCTTAGGCCCAGGCACACGGCCACCAAGGCAGAACAGCTGGTATTTCTGTTCTTGGGCAGGGTGATAAATATGACTTACCTTAAAAGGCAGGAGCTATAACAAAAAAGATACACATAGAAATTTTACAGTCTCCAGTACTGGGAGGCTAGGCCACCAGACCCACTTCTGACCAGAACAGAAGGTCTCTTACCATGATATTTACCAAAGGAAATACTCACAATGTCTAAGTCTGCTTATAACAGGGAGTAGCCAGGCTTTGGCAAAGAGAGCGTATGAATTTCCCATACACTACACATCCAGCAACACAGGTACCCCTTTAAATTTATCACCATTCTAAGAAACATGTAAGTCCAGAGCTCATGGTACTGGTAAGTTCTGAATTGTGGCACATTACTTCTGGGCTACCCGACTCAGGCAGCAGAAATACGGCGCTGGCTCCACGTCCACACAAACATATCGAGGTCCACTTCATGCTCCACCCCTCACAGCCGAGTTAATTTTCTTTCCCCTTACCTAAACAGGTTCCCGTCATAGATGGGGAGGGCTGCACTACCTACTCACATGGCACAAAGACTCAGCTGTACCCACAAGTAAATGTTATTCTGGATCAAATGTGAAAAACAGATACAAATAGTTTTCCTCTATCAATGAAAGACACTAATGCATTAAAAACAAACTAAGGCTACCTTACCATAATCAAGACTAATGTTGTCATAAAACATGGAAAGGCAGTTAACTAATCCCAAACTTACTTTAAAGCTGCATAGTAAAATGTTCCAAACCAAATACCAGAAGTCACTATATGCACAGGGATTAAGACTTTTCCATATTGTCTAAGTGTTTTCTTAAACCGTTGATAAAGACTAATAGATTTGTCTTGTAAAGGATCCGGCTCTTCCTTTTTGTCAGGGGCAGTTCCTTGGGACGCAGCACTGGATGATAAAACCCTCCTGGATAAAATTTCCTGCTTGCATTGCTTGTGGCGGAGGTTCCCTGGATAAGCATCCAATGACTTTCTTTCATTTGCAAGGCACTGAGCAACAGGTAAATGTAGCCACTTCTTTTGAGGGTGCTGTGCCCAAGCCATTCTGTATTCACCATTATGCAAAAGTAACAGTCCTTTCAGGCTGTGATGGTGTCCAAAGAGACCAGCTTTCTGTGGCTCCAACAGTGTCCTGTGTGCCAGCCGCATAGTCCGTGGTATATTCCATTGCATTCTGGAGGATGGTGATGGACCTCAGCTTCTACAAAGAGTAGATGTAAGAAAATTGGTAATTATAAACCATTTTAAATTTCCATTTTAAACCACTCTACTTAAAAACTAATCATGGGGCTGGAGAGATCGCTTAGCAGCTACAGCATTTGCCTGCAAAGCCAAAGGACCCAGGTTTGATTCCCCAGGACCCATGTAAGGCAGATGCAAAAGATGAACAGTGGAGTTCATTTGTAGTGGCTGGAGGCCCTAGTACACCCAATCTCTCTCTCTCTGACTCTGTCAAATAAATTAATAAAAATAAAATTAAAAAAAATAATTAACCACTGGGAAGCAAAAAGGTAGATACACTGCTACCTAATCCACAGGAATTTATGCTAACGTGCACAGTTAAAAGACACTATGATTTTAAAATCTCATAAAATATAAGCAGCCTGCCTAACAGATAGCACAGAGGGTGATATACGGGTTATCCGATTACTGGAAAAGATATATTTGTAGGGACTCTCCTGTCATAAACAGAAAGTAGACCATAGATCTGGGTCCAGATACCTTGAGGACATAATTCCATGTATTTTCCTTTTAGACTCCAAGGTCAAGTCAACTAGTAAAATAAAGACTACTTTACAGGGACAAGGAATCACACCAACTTTCTCATATGAGGTGTTCTGAAAGTAAGTTAGTTATTATCACAAGTATTAAGAACTAATGAGTAGTTGGTATCAGTACATCTTACAATGCCTTTAGATTATGTTACATAAACTTGTGAATCACAATGTTATTGGTTAGTGATAAACAGATAGCCTGTATTTTACCATCCCCCCTACGCCCTACACCGTATCAATAAGAAGGATAAAAATGTACAGTGATGTGACATTATTTGACTTGACATCGTTGAGGAATTTAAAACGACAAGATCCTTGGTAGATAGGCGGGTTGTGAATTGGAAGCCAGCCTGGGCTGCGTTAGGAGATCCGGCCTCAAAACAAAACAGATGCAAGTTATTAACCCCTGCCTCTCTAAAAGCTAGGAAAATGCAATTTTAAAAGAACATAAACTTTGGAATAAAACAGAACTTAGTTAACAGTATTATTTTTGAATAAATCACTTATCTTGTCTAAACCCAGGTTTCCCAGTGGTAGCTGTAAATTACGGAGCCATTAGTGGACACTCCTCCACCTCAAAGTATACCAGTTACCTAAATCTCTAACATGTTGAGAACAGAAGTTCTTTGTATTTTAAACTCCATACTAATTAAATAAGAGTTAGTAAGACTTGAATCATACCCAGGTAAATTCAGACATGGTTGCATGAGAAAGCAAAAGCTTTCATTAATGAATTTTCTAGCTAGCAGATTAATCCTGACTTTACCTTTTCAATTAATAATTAACATTGGCTCCTATCACTTTCTCACAGATAATCCAACACCATCATGAAAATCATCTGCTAAATCAAACTGCAAATTCTACAACATAAATAGGCTTCAGGGAACCCTTCAAAAGTGATGCTAGAGCAAAGTCAATGACAAGTAAGAATCTGAAGCAGGCCAGTGTGGTGGTTTGAATGTAATGTCCCCCAAGTCTCAGGTGTTTGTGAGTAAGCTTCCTACTTAGTCCCCAGCTGGTGGAACCTTCAGGAGGTGGAGCCTGTTAAGTATGTCACTGGAGTGGACCTTGAAGTGGAGGAGCCCAGTCAGTCTCTGTGTGTTCAGAGGCAACTTGCTCTTGCTGCTTCTCTATTGTGGACGTTTTATGCTCCAACCTGGTTGCTTTCTCTGCCCTGATAAAGTTTCCCTTTGAACTTGTAATTCTGAAGTAAACACTTTCCTCCCTCACAAGCTGCTTCTGGTCAAGTTTTGTTTCAACAATGAGAAGGCAGCTGCTACAACCAAACAAAAGTTGCAGGGATAAAATAACATGAACAACTTAATGGAAAAGAACTATAAAGACAGAGAAAAGTGACTGCCTTTATTCTTTATAATAACAGACTTTTTCACGTGTTGTTCTGAGAGCTGACTGAGTAAAGTCTTGGTGTATTATCCAACAAGTTGTGCCTATAAATTCATATAATGCTGGGGGGACACCTGATGACTCAAGAAGAGCTCAGTTGGAATGCTGCCTGATGTTCATCAAGTGGAAGGGTTAGTTTCACTTTTCACAATAAACTCCTTTCAAACACTTTACTAGGAATTTCTAACCCCTGTTTATATTGGGTGTCCTCTGTGCGGCCTGTCCCCAGCACCGCTGTTGGCAGCCATGGTGCCAGCATGCATGGGTTCACGTTCATTCATTCATATTCTCTCTCATGTGTATACTGATGTGTATGAGTAAGGATGGGCATGATGTCATGGCACACACGTGGAGGCCAGAGGACAGCTTCAGATATAGGTACCACCTTCCGTCTTCTCTGAGGCACTCTCGCACTACTCACTATTGTATCAACCAGGCTAGCTGGACTGAGTTTCGGGGGTTCTCCTATGTCTGCCTCCCTTCTTGCCCTGGCATTCTAGAATACAGACGCTAGCGCTGTAGTTTGCCTTTATGTGGGGTTTGCCATCCAAACTCCAGTCTTTTTATCTATGAAGCCCAGATCAGCACAATACAGACGTTCTAAGCCCCAGAGGCTTTGTTTTTCCTTTAATCTTGTTTCTTTTCAAGATAGGGTCTCAGCTGTAGCCCATTCTATAGTACCATGCTGGCCTTGAACTCAGTGATCCTCCCACCTCTGCCTCTGGGGTGTTGAGATTAAAGGTGTGTGAGGCAGAGCTAGGAGGATCGCTGTGAGTTCAAGGCCAGGCCAAGATTACATAGTGAATTCCAAGTCAGCCTCAGCTAGAGCAAGATCCTACCCTGAAAAAAAGAGAGAGGGTGGGGGGGAGAAGGGCACACCAGGGCCTTTAGCCACGGAAAACCAACTCCAACTGCATGTGTCACTTTGTGTATTTGGCTTTATGTGAGTACAGGGGAATCAAACCTGGGTTGTCAGGCTTTGCAGGCAAGCACTTTAGCCATTGACCCATCTCTTCAGCCTTCATAAGAGTTTTTAAAAAAGATTCTTTAAAGCTTCCAGGTACCAAATATTCTTGTCTTCCTCACATATCTATCCCTTTCCCAACAAAAACAAACACAAAATTTCAATCCTCTCCATCGCTTCGTAAAAGCATCTTTGAGACACAATTCTCCCTTTTAAGGTATAAAAATTAAGGAATTTAGCACAATTATAGCTATCATCATTGCCACATTGTCCTTTATAACAATTCTAAGACCCAAAAAGGAAAACTCTTATCCAGTAGCAGGCACTAGTCATCTCTTAGTGAAAGACAAATCTAGAAGTCAAGATCTCCTTTGCTATGCATTAGTAGATCTAGAAGGCCAAAAATCACTAAGGACATATCTGAACTACGCATCACTAGACAGTTGTGGGGGCACACCACAGGGGTACTGAGGAAGGAGACTGCTGTGAGTTTGTAGCTAGCCTGGGCTACATAGCAAGTCCCTGTCTCAAAAAATATGTAAACAATCTTATCAACCAACCTAACATTTACAGTTACAGAATATTCACTTCAACAATAGCAGAACACATATTTAGCAAGTTTTGAGGGGACATTCAACAATACAGACCACATTCTGGGATCATAAAATAAACTTTATAACAAGTTTTCATGGAAATTGTACAAAATATTTTCTCAAACCACAATGAAATTACTGGGAATCATTAGCATGAAGACAGCAGAACACCTCTCCCAAAGTTCAAAATTGTGGGAAAATATGAAATGTTTCGGGTCCTTGTCTGTAGTTTTTAATCTGAGAGCTCCCAAAGTCCCTGCCCTGCAGTTTACTGAGTGAAATGAGCATATTTTGTTAGTGGCAACGAGCCTGTCTGATAACCCATGAATTTTTGCTCTCACAACATGCAGGGTGAAAGTCCTTTGTAGACTCAGTGAGGCCCCTCTACGATCAGTAGTCATCTACCCACCTCGGAGAAGGGCGCAGGGCTAGAAGACAAGTTCTTGTGAACAACAAACTGGTGTTGAACACAAGCAATGTCTAAGAAGATAGTACTCTGAATGGTATGTAATTCGGACAGACACAAATAAGTCAACTTGAAATTCCACCTACTACCAAACCCCAGGCCAGCCTTTAGGTACCAACATGCCCCTAGTGAAGGCCAAGGCCATGGTGGCTAAAGTGGCAGGAAGTGGTACACAGGGAGGAGACCACTGTGTTCAGTGAACACGCATGCATGGTCAAAGCTGAGACTCTGAGCGTCCAGTGAAGGTGACTTTCAAAGTCCAAGGGGCAGTTTCCCTGTGACTCCCAAAGCATATGGGAAAGCTAGCCTGGCAAACACAGCAGCCAACAAGACAGACCTTACCTCAGGCCTGGTAAGAGAGAGGAAGACTGAGTATTTTCATAGAAGAAAGGTTGGGTAAAAGTCTTCATGCTGACCTTCTGGTCTCAGGTATGCTGAAGGTTTGTGATAGAATGTGGCCTAACTTCAGTGTCCCAAACCATTTGAACATATTTGTGTCTTTCCACAAACCGGAATTTGTTGCATAGCGATACATTCACAAGCTAGGCCAATTTTGTTGGCTGTAATTCACCAAGTACTCCTGAGATCACTCGATACTGTGGCCACTGGTAATCAATCACAGCTACAGGTTCTTTGGTTTAAATCTTTTTCTTTCTTTCTTTTCTTCTTTCTTTCTTTCTTTTTTTTTTTTTTGAGCCAAGTCAGGAGTTTGGTATACATTTAAGCATGATGTTAAGAGAGAGAGAGAGACAGATTTAAGAAAAGGACAAATCTATCCCTACAGTGTTTTTACTCCAATCTGTTGCTAATATAAACTCTCAGATCACACAATATACTTCACACAATGGCACAGAGTTATACATGGTAATAAAAGGACCATTGAGGCTACAGGGCTCAAAAAGGCTGACTAGAGAGAAAGAGAGAGAACTGTAATCTTTGTTGGTCTAGCTATTAGGTGTGGTATGTATTTTTATTTTTTTTTATTGATAACTTCCATAATTATAAACAATATCCCATGGTGATTCCCTCCTCCTCCACTTTCCCCTTTGAAACTCCACTCTCCATCATATCCCCTCCCCGTCTCAATCAGTTTCTCTTTTATTTTGATGTCATGACCCCACAGTGCCTGATGCTACCTACACAAGTCGATCATATCAGGAATAAAAAGATCATGGTATGTTTATAATATACCTGCGTCCATGTGTTCTTAGTTGACTTTGATGAGTTCACAGGTGGTAATATATTATTTGCATGAGTAAGTAAGCCCTCAGTCTGTGCTTTGGTTTTATGATTTTTGTTTTTTTGGGAACTTTGATCCTTTGAAAAGATATAGCATTTTGTGTAAATTAACATGCTCTATTAGTAACTTTGGGAAAGTCATCAGTCTTTGGAAAAAGATGTCCACCTGATCTTTGAAGAGCTCCTGTTATTAATAAAGCATATTATTGATAAAATTATTGAAAAGCAGGGAAGTAACAAATTTAATGAAATCCTATAAGAATTCACTAAGAGACATAATTTGGTTCTTTGGAAGATTTAACAATGGTTCCATCTATAACATAGTGTATTTTTATTGGCTCAGTTCTGGCATTAGAAATTCTCAAAAGCAGAATAATTCAAAGGATGTGGTTTATGCAATAGTATTGAAGCCTTCACATACACTGAGGGCGGGGCACTAAGACTAGAGTTACCATAAGCAAACTGCATGCCTTGACTTTCTCTAAGCAGCAAAACTAAGTCTGACTTAAATAACAGTGATGGCATGATTATGAAATAGGTGGAAATAGATCTTGAGACTCTGAATCTGATGAAAGAAGAAGAAAAATGACTGTTTCCTATTGGCTGGCATTCAGAGAATTTAGACAGCTGGGAGAAGTCATCTGATATAGCCAGGAATGGTGATGTACACCTTTAGTCTTTGCACTGTGGGTGGGGATTATCTCTGAGTTCAGGATGAGCCTGGAGCTCAATGAGTTCTATGGTCAGCTTGGGCTCCTGAGACCCTGCCTGTAAACAAACACACAAAATCATCTGACTAGGCCTACAACTGAACCCTCCCAACATGGATATGCAGATCTGATAAGGCCATTCTAACACTTCAGTAATCCTAAACCTTTGTAACCCTTCCTCTAGTGTTCCAAAGAAGGTATGGTATTACCTTGCAGTCCAAATTTCATCTAACCCAACAGCCAGGTACAGCTTTTTCTAACCCTCCAGTTACAACACTGATCCTAGAAGCTTTGCTTACTGAGTATACATCAATAAACTGAACTTCATCTAACTCTAAACTCCTTCCACTATTATTCCATGACATCTCCTCTGGGTGCTGGCTTAGCGGTTAAGGTGCTTGCCTGGGAAACCTAAGGACGCAGATTTGATTCCTCAGTACCCACGTAAGCCAGATGTACAAAGTGGCACATGCATCTGGAGCTTGCTCGCAGTGGCTAGAGGCCCTGCCGCACCCTTTCATTCTCTCGCTCTCTCCCTCTCTCTCATAAATAAAAAAGATTTAAAAAAACATTAAAAATTATCATTCCTGGGCTAGAAATGGCTCAGCAGTTAAAGGTGCTTGCTTGCAAAGTCTGATGGCTTGAGTTTTAATTCCCCAGTACCCACATAAAGCGAAATGCACAAAGTGACACATGTAGTTCATTTTCAGTGGCAGGTGGCCTTGCCACACCCATACTCACTCACTCTGTCTACCTCTTTCTCTTTCTAGTAAATATTTTTTAAAATGATCATTTCCACAGTAGTTGATACCTATGGCACTGAAAATGCAAAAAATAATTGTAAGAATGTTTGGCACAATCAAAGAAGACATGATTAAACTCCTGAATGAAATAAGGAAGAGAATATAAAATATGAAACAAGAACTCAATAAAGAAACAGAACTATCAAAAAAATCAAACTGTAAACTTTGGAAAGAAAAGGTCAATAAGTTAAATTTTTTAAATGCCATAAAAACCCTTACCAATAGATCAAATGGAACACAGACTATCATGGTTTGACAACATAGTCGATGAATCAGAACATCCAGTCAAAAACTCAGAGTAAAAGTCTGATCAGAACATGCAAGCTCTGTAGATCCCATTTCGAGACCAGATGCTAGGGATGGAGTTTAGTAGTACAGCATTGCCTAGCATGAGAGGTCCCTGATTAAATTCTCTAGCACTCCCCACCCCCCTGCCCACACACACAAAAATAAAAGATCAAACTTAAAAACTACAAGTATTAGTCGGGCATGGTGCTGTGCACCTTTAACCCCAGCATTTGGGAAGCTGAGGTACGATTGCTGTGAGTTGGAGGCCACCCTGAGACTACATGTGAATTCCAGGTCAGCCCGGGCTAGAGCGAGACCCTACCTTGAAAAGAAACAAACAAAAAATTGTAAGCACAAAAGGAAGGTACAAGTTAAAGGCATTTTCAATAAATACATTCAATAAGATCACAGCAATCTTCCAAATCTAGGGAAAGAGATAGCTATCTAGACATGCGAGGCATTTAGAATGTCAAACAGACAAGACCAAAGAGAAGCATCCTCACATCATGTTAGTAAAACACTAAACACAGAACAAGGGAAATGCCAAAAGCTGCAAGAGAGGGGCACACCATGTCACCTGTAAATGAAAACTCCTCAGAGTTACAGCATTTCTCAGAAGCCTCAAAAAAGCCATGAGTGCATAGAATAAAGTATTACAAGCCACAAATAATATTTTTCCTTAATAGCCCATGGAAATTATCCAAAACACTATGTTTTAGGATATAAAGTCTTAACAAAAACAAGATAATTAAAAAACTGTGTATTCTATCTGATCACAATGGAACAAAAAAGAGAAAAACTACATAAATGACAAAGTCATGAAGATTGAACATCACAATATTGAATGGATCTCTGAAGAAATCAGGAAGGCAATGAAAAGGATTCATAGACTCAAATGAAAATGAAAGCACAAAATACCAGTACCTGTGGGATACAACAAAAGCTATTCTAAGAGGGAATCTGATAGATAGCTATAAATACCTACAGTAAGAAATTAAAGTAATCTCAAATAAATTATGTACATCAAGATCTTAAAAAAGCAAGAATAAGCCAAACCCCAAGTCATCAGACAGAAAGAAATATAAAGATTAGAAATTCATGAAATGAAAATAAAAGGAATCAATGAAGCCAACAGTTAGTTCTTTGAAAAGATAATCAAAATCGATAGGTCCTTAGCCAAACTAACAATGACAGAACCAAAGAATTAAAATTACAGATAAATTAGGTAAACATTACAACAGATACAAATGAAATGAAAAGCTATATTCCAGTAAGTTGAAACATGTAAAAGAAATGGACAAAATTTCTAGACACTTATGATGTAGCAAAATTAAATCAAGAGGATGCAGGCAACTCAAATAGATCCTTAACAAGCACCAATGAAGTCTCCCAACTAAAACCACCCACACCCAGATGGGTTCCCGGCTGAGAGCCACCAGCCTTTAAAGACTTACACCAGTGCTCCTCAAACTACTCCACAAAACAAAGGAAAGAATTGCTACCAAACTTATTCTACAATGCTAATAATACCTTGATACCAGAAGAGATTAGGATCACAACAACAAGAAAATTACATGCCAACCTCACTAATGAACATGAATGGAAAAAGTCAATAAGATACTTAGAAATTAAATCCAGCAACACATTGAAAAGATTATTCATGATGACCAAAGTTGTTTCATTCCAGGGATGCAAGGATGGTTCACCATATTCAAGTCAATAGATGTAATACAGACATAGAGCTGGGCATAGTGTCGCACGCCTTTAATCCCAGTACTCAGGAGGCAGAGGGAGGAGGATCACTGAGTTTGAGGCCATCCTGAGACAACATACTGAATTCCAGGTCAGCCTAGGCTAGAGTAAGACCCTACCTCGAAAAACCAAAAAAAAAAAAAAGGAAACTGACCCACAATCCCATGGTGAATGCCAGCAATCCCACTGAGAAGGGCCCTCAATGGAATATAGGCAGGAAGGACGGGAATGATGGTACCAACACATGGTATATCCATACAAAGTTTCTACTTAAAAGAAAAAAAAAATCTGTAAAACACTAAAGAAATTAAGAACACTAGAAGAAAAGACCTTCAGAGCTCATGGATTGACAGAATTTACAGGGAACATGACTCTATTACTAAAGTAATTTATAGATTCAAATGAACTCCAAACACATGCCCCACTCTGTGTATCTGTCTTTATATGGGTACTGGGGAATTGAGCCCAGGCTGTGAGGTTTGCAAGCAAGCGACTTCAACATCTAAGCCATCTATCTCTCCAGCCCATGTCTGGCTTTTTACATGGGTGCTGGGGGTTGATCTCAGGTCCTTATGTTGTATAGCAACTGCTCTTATCTCTGAAAGACAGTAACTGTCAACCAAGGTTACTTTATCCTGCAAAGCTATCCATTCAAATAGAGAAATAAGGACATTCCACAACAAAAGCAGGCTAAAGGAGTATTTGAAAAACCAGATCTACAGAAAATACATGAAAGAATCCTCCATGCTGAAGAGAAAGAAAAGCACACCTATAATGAACCTGGAAAAAAACAAACCATTACTCAATTACTAGTTAATAGAAGAGAGCAAAGGAAAAACTGGAAGAACTACAAAACAAGAAAAATGGCAAAAATAAATACACACCTTTCAATAATCTCTCTTAATATCAACAGCCTCAAGGCCCCAAGAAAAAGACATAGGTTTGCAGACTGGGTTAAAAAACAGGATCCTTCAAATTGCTGCCTCAAAGAAACTCACCTTTCTACAAAGGATGGACACGATCTTAGGGTGAAAGGTTAGAAAATGCTGTTTCAAGCAAACGGGCCAAGAAAACAAGCAGGGGTTGCTATCCTAAAATCTGACAAGGTAACATTAGTTAGTAAAGATAAGGAAGGACACTTTATATTGATTAAAGACACACTCCAACAGGAGGACATTACAGTCCTAAACATATATGCACCTACCATGGTGGCTCCCAATTTCATCAAACTAACACTGTTAGAACTAAGGTCACAGATAACACCAAGCACAGTTGTAGTGGGTAACTTCAACACTCCACTCTCATCAATTGAATTGATAGGTCATCCTGGTATAAAATACACAGAGATGCAATTGGATTAAATGAGATGACAGAAAAAATGGACCTAACATATATATACAAGACATTTCATCCAAATATTGCAGAATACACATCCTTTCCAGCAGCATATGGAACATCCTCTAAAATAAGACCATATGTTATGACACAAAGCAAATCTTAACCAATACAGGAAAAATTGAAATAATTCCTTGCATTGTATCTGATCACAAAGGGATCAAACTACAAATCAATAGCAAGACAAGCTATAGAGCATACATAAAATCATGGAAACTAAACAATATACTACTAAATGATGAATGAGTCAATGAAGAAATCAAGAAGGAAATCAAAAAATTCATAGAGTCAAATGATAATGAGAATACAACATACCAAAACCTTTTAGACACAATGAAAGCAGTCCTAAGAGGGAAATTTATAGCTTTCAGTGTCTATATTGAGAAATTAGAAAGGCCACAAGTAAACAACTTAATGCTTCATCTTAAGGCTTTGCAAAAGAAGAACAAGGCAAACTGAAAATCTGTAGAGAGGAAGAAAAAAATAATGGTTAGGGCAAAAAATTAATGAAATAGAAACCAAAAAAAAAAAAAAAAAAGAAAGAAAGAAAAGAAAAGAAAAACACCAATCAATGAAACAAAGAGTTGTTTTTTGAAAGGATTAACAAGATTGATAAGACCTTAGCAAATCTGACTAAAAGGAAGAAACACAAACACAGACTAAAATTAGAGATGAAAAAGTTACCATCAATACAGATACCAGAAAATTCAAAAAATCCTAGGAACATATACTCCACTAAGTTTGAAAATCTGAAAGAAATGGATGATTTCCTTGATTTATATGACCTACCAAAATTAAATCAAGATAAGATTACCCACTTAAATAGACCTATAACAAGCATGAAGACCCAAGGAGTTATAAAAAAAATTCTCCCAACTAAAAACAGCCCAGGCCCAGATGGGTTCACTGGTGAATTTTACCAGACCTTGATGGAAGAACTAACTCCAATCTGTCTTAAACTTTTCCATAAAAAAGAAAAGGAAAGAGTCCTACCAAACTCCTTCTATGAAGCCAGCATCACCCTGATACAGAACCAGGCAAATATAGAACAACAACAAAAGAAGAAAATTACAGACCAATCTCCCTCATGAACATAGATGCAAAAATTCTCAATAAAATATTGGCAAACAGAATACAAGAATATATCAGAAAGATCATTCACCCTGACCAAGTAGGCTTTATCCCAGAGATGTAGGGATGGCTCAACATATGCAAATCGATAAATGTAATACATTATATAAATGGACTGAAGGGCAAAAATCACATGATCATCTCATTAGATGCAGAAAAAGCATTTGGCAAAATCCAACATCCCTTCATGATAAAAGTACTACAGAGACTGGGAATAGAAGGAACATATCTCAACATAATAAAGGCTATTGATGACAAACCTACAGCCAACATAATACTAAATGGAGAAAAACTTGAAGCTTTTCCACTAAAATCAGGAACAAGCCAAGGGTGTCCACAGTTCCCACTTCTATTCAGTATAGTACTGGAAGTCTTAGCTATAGCAATAAGACAAGAGACACACATGAAAGGGATACAAATTGGAAAGGCAGAGATCAAGTTATTATTTGCAGATGACATGATTCTATATATAAAAGTCTCTAAAGACTCTACCAGCAAACTGTTAGAGCTGATACAACACCTATAGCCATGTAACAGGAAATAAAATAAGCACACAGAACTCAGTAGCCTTCCCATATGCCATCAACAAACACACAGAGGATGAAATCAGGGAATCACTTCTATTCACAATTGCATCAAAAAAAAAAAAAAAAAAAAGGTGGGCGTTGTGGTGCACGCCTTTAATCCCAGCACTTGGGAGGCAGAGGTAGGAGGATCACCATTGAGTTCGAGGCCACCCTGAGACTCTATAGTGAATCCCAGGTCAGCCTGGGCTATAGTGAGACCCTACCCCCCCATAAAAAAATATACATTGGAATAAACCTAACCAAGGAAGTGAAGGAACTAAATACAGAGTTCTCAAAAGAGGAAATACACATAGCATATAAACATCTAAAAAAAGTTCTACATACCTAGTCATCAAGGAAATGCAGATTAAAACTACTTAGAGATTCCATCTCACTCCTGTCAGAATGGCTACCATCATGAAAACAAATGACCATAATGCTGGCAAAGATGTGGAAAAAAAGGAACCTTTCTACACTGTTGGTGGGAATGCAATCTGGTCCAACCATTGTAGAAATAAGTGTGGAGGTTCCTGAGATAACTAAAAATAGATCTACCATATGACCCAGCTATAGCACTTCTAGGCATATATCCTAAGGTCTCATCTCATTTCCTTATAAGTATGTGCTCAACCATGTTCATTGCCGCTCTATTCACAATTAGCTAGGAAATGGAACCAGCCTAGATGTGCCTCAGCTGATGAGTGGATAATAAAGATGTGGCACATTTTACCCAATAGAGTTCTACTCAGTGGTTAAAAAAAAAATGAAATTATGTAATCTATAGAAAAATGATGGACCTGTAAAATACTATACTTAGTGAGGTTACCCAGGCTCAGATAGCCAAACGTCACATGTTCTCTCTCATATGTGGATCCAAGCTACAAATGATTGGACTTCGATATGAGTAGGAATAAAACTCAGTAACAGAGGCCAGTAAGCTAGAAAAAGAATATAAAGGAAATAGGAAGGGGGGGAGAACTTAGTAGTATGATACTGTAGTAGAACAGATTAATGGGGATCAAAAGGTATAAGTGAGGCTAGGGAAAGAGTAAAGAGTAAAGGAAAGGCAAAGGGAGGGCTAATCAAAATCTAAGAGGATATAAATAAATCATATGGAAACCTACATTTTTGGACAATGGAACACTCAGAAGCCATAGATTGATAATAGAAAATTTTCAGTGCCAGGGATGGGATACCTTCCAGTGAGTTGTTGGCCAGGGAGATCACTGATACCCCCAAAACATTACAGGCCCTTGCCAAGGCTCTTGGTTTCCCACCAGGAATAGATGGTAAGAACCTATTGCTGAAGAGTCCACATACTTGGGCTGCAAGATCACTGTGAAATCCTGCTGGAGCTGACCTGAAAACTTCCTCCATGTAGACTAGCTGATAGAGAGCTGGAAAAAAGCTATGCTGCATGCCTTTCAATGGGAAAGAGAGAAATCACCAGTGAAGGTACTGCAAGCCTTAAATTTGGCCAACCAGGCCAAATGAGCCAACCAGGAAAACCAACTGCTGTCCAACTGGACTGGAGGCCTGCTCCATGGAGGGAATACATCCCTGATACTAAAAACCTACAACAGGGGTAGTCATGAGCCCTAGGGGTGTAACATCTGCTGCTGTCTGGCTAAATGTATATACTATGCTCACCAAACTGCCCAGTAAGCACTGGTGATACCAGTGCTTAATGGCCATACCCATATATTAATGCCACTCTCACTTTTGGATAGAGAAGCTTCTCTTTTCAGATGGCAGTGACCTTGGGATGACTCAGAGGGCACCATGGTGCTGAGAAGTGACAGAAGAGTGCTCAGCACTGAAATATCTCTATCACACCTTCCTAGGCTCAGGGTCCACTGTGGAAGAATGTTAAGAGCCAAAGGAAGGGTAGGACTCCTTCTTCCTCCAGACACAAAATGGCTTGGATATCCATGACCTCACAGTGCCTGACATTACCTGCAAAGACCATCATAATAAGAAGAAAAGACCATGACATAAAAATAAAGGAGAGACTGATTGAGAGAGGGCAGGGATATGATGGAGAGTGGAGTTTCAAAGGGGAAAGTGGGGGAATGGAGGGAATTACCATGTCTACAATATGGATGCTGTCAATAAAAAATAAAATAAATTGAAAAGAACAATCTACCCAATAAATTAGAAAATGAAATAAACACAGTCCTCAAAAGATGAAATACAAACAGGCAGGCTGGGGAGATGGCTCAGTGGCTAAAGGCACTTGCTTGCAAATTTTGCTGGCTGACAGTACCTGTGTAAAGCCAGATGCACAAAGTGGCACATACACCTGGAATTTTTTTACAGCAACAAGAGGCCCAAACTGCCCGTTCTCATTCTTTCTCTCCAAATAAATTAAAAAAAAATTATTCCGATAGACATGTGTGTGTGTGGGGGGGTAACATTCAACAACCTTAGTCATCAAAACTACAATGAGATTCTTCTATCTCACCTCAGTTAGAATAGCTATCATTAGGAAAATGAGTAATAAAAAAATGCTGCCGGGCTAGAAAGATCACTTAGTGGTTAAGGCGCATGCCTGCAAAGCCAAAGAACCTAGGTTCAATTCCCCAGGACCCATATAAGCCAGATGCAAAGGTGGTGCATACATCTGGAGTTCCTTTGCAGTGGCTGAAGGCCCTGGTGTGCCATTCTGTATCTGCCTCTGTTTTCTCTCTCTCTCTCACTCAATAAATAAATAAAATAATTTTTTAAAATGCTGCTAATGATTAGTGGAAAAAGTGGGAGGGAAGTCCTCTATCCTCAGTTTATTTTACCTGAGTTCTCGTTAAGTGAACTGCCTCAAAACAAAAGATGCACACTTTTAATATTCCATGCATAACATCAATTCATTGTGGAGTGTGTATAAGCATATACTTAAGAAGCATTTAACCTATACTGAAAAAAAATTAAGTCACATGTGATTGTTCCATGCCTGCAATCCCAGCTAAGGAGGCTGAAGCAGGAGATCACAAGTTTCAGTCTAGCATGGACTACATCATGAGTCTGTCTTAAAAAAAAAAGAAAAAGTTAAAAGGCTGGGGTCATGGCTCAGCCTTAAATGCACTTGCTTGCAAAACCTGCTGGCCTGGGTTCAATTCCCTAGTACCCATGAAAGACAGATCATGCATCTGGTGTTTGTTTACAGCGGCAAGGGACCCTTATGAACCCACCCTTTCTTTCCTTCAAACAAATAAAACATCTTTTAAAAAGTAAGGCAAAAATTAGGCTTACTTTCTCTAAAATTACAACAGCGATTATCTGAAGAAACTTAACTATTGGAGCCAACAAATACAAATTACATAATACCTGGCCCTAAGGCCTTGAAAAAAAATATATGTATACACACACACACACACAGGGCTTTCAGTCTCTATGATCGTAAATTCTCAAACTGGGCTAATAGCAGATAACAAAATAATCAGTTATCTGAAATTGATTTCTACACTTATGTGTGACAAGTAAGACTTTTTCTTGGTTCAAAGGTTATAAAGGGGTCAACAACTTCAGGAGGGCTAATAGACACAATTTACAAGTGATCGAACTGGAAGATGGTGGTCTTTTATTGTTGAGTTTCTTTGTTTTGTTTTGTTTTTGAGGTAAGGTCTCACTCTACCCCCAGGCTAGCCTTGAATTTACACAGGGCTCCTCCTACCTTATCTTCCTGAGTGCTGGCATTAAAGGAGTGCACCACCAAGCCAGGCTACCAATAAGAGTTTGACCCTAATCTCGAGGTGAAAGTCCCCTCTATGGGTATTTAGCTTTCAGTTTCCCTAAATTAGGTGCTTCTGACTCCCTTTTTAAAAATTCTTGGGTGATGGACAAAGTGTGTCACCTGATCCTCCTCATCCCAAGCTGCCCATGCCAAAGTGCAGTCAGCACAGCAATGCACCCAGAAGTTTTGGGACCACGTGTGGGATGGCAGGTGAGAGAACGCCCTTCCTAGAGAGTATGACGTGCAGATTAGGCGGTAAGAAATGGCCCTCCAGTCAGCTTCCAAGGTGGCGATGTTGCTGTTTTTCAAAGGACACACTCACGACGGGCGCTTCCCTGCCCAAGTGGGCTTGGGGAACAGAGGAGCAGAGCAGAAGGGTTAAGTGGGTGCAAGGCCGCCCCGGTGCAGGATCTGCCAGGACTCCCGAGGCACGGCCGGCCAGCGCGGGGGGTGACCTCTCCGATAGTCGCCCGCGGGGCCGGGGAGGGTGGACAGCCCACGCCGGGGGAGAACGCCACCACAGACCCGGCGACGGCGCGCGTGGAGCAGCTGCCCCGGTGTGCGCCCCGCGCCCCCGGACACACAAGCCGCCCGGGGTGAAGGTGCCCTCTGACCCGACCCGGTGCCCCATACTGGACTCAGGCTACCTCTCAGGACGTTGAGGTCGCCGCCGCTTCCCGCCGCACAGGACGGAAGACAGCTCCTACGATGCCACGGCAGTGTCCGTCAAGCAGGGCGACTTAGTCAAACGGAGGTCACAGGGCCGAACCCGCAAAACTCAAGCGATTCCTAGGCCTCCGGTCGCCAGGGGCCTAGCCAGCCGCGCCCACTAGCAATGTGCTCCGAATTCCCCCGTGCCAGTTCCAGCGGCCACTCCGGCACGCCGAGGCGCAAAGCACCACGGGACCTGTAGTTCCGGTCGGGAGGAAACAACGCTCTCAGCCCAGGCGAGAGGGACATCGGAGTCTGCGCACTCCCCGGAAGTGACGTCACAGGGCCCGCGTGGCGCCGGGGCCTGTGTTTCCGCAAACAGAATCTCGGATGGCTTGTGTGGGTGAGTGTGACCGTTCGGTGTTCCCGGCCCGGTCGTGGCTTCTTTGTCTTTTCCCCTGGGCATAGGCGGGCTGAACGCTGTGGCTCCTGGACCCCGGCTCGTTTCTCGTCAGCCCTGTGCGTCCAATATCTGGCTCCGGGTTTATTGTGCGTGAACTCCGGAAGCAGCTTGAGGCGCCCCGCGCTGTGCCTCCCCAGACAGGGTAGAGCCGAAGCCCGAGGCTGCTTCTGCCCGCGCCCTGGGGCCGCGTGAAAGGGTGCTGGGTGACATGTGAGGATCCAGGGAGAGACGTCTGTTCTACCTGGAGTGGAACCTGAGTCAGGAATTAACAGGCCGAGTCCATGGCGTTAACGGAGGCGCTGGGCTGGAGAGTTGCGTTTTCCACCTCGGTCGCGACCCCACGACACACGTGTGTGTGTGTGTAAGGGGGGGGGGGAACCACTGCTTGAAGGCAGTGTGTGTGCGTGTGTGTGTGTGTAAAAGGGGGGGGGGAATCACTGCTTGAAGGCAGTCAGGAGAATCTGAAGAAATCAAGAGAAATGATGTGTTTCAGAGGTACAAAGCCAGCTCGAAATACTCATCTCCACGTCATTCTGTTGATTTCCCACAGTTCCCTTTGACGGGGTTTGAGGTGTTTTCATCATTGATGTTATTGCTGTTGTCAGTGTTACTGCGAAGCCAGAGATCGAACCCCCTGGGCCTTGAGCATGCTAGGCCAAAGTGCTCTATCATGGAGCTGTTTGATACTTAATTCTTAGTCATTTTTGCAGTCAACTTGAGTGCCCTTCAGACAATTGACGTGAAAGATAATATGTTAAATTGCTCTATCGTTTGAAGGTAAAATTAGTTTATTTTAGGCATTAAGTTGAAGAGGAGAAATTTAGCTTTTATAACTTGCTGGCTGGTGTTCCTAGTAATCATGTGAAGTAGTAGTATTGTGAATTAATTTTCTGATTGATTTATTTTTTGTCTCAGACTCAAGTTTTTGCAATGTGCCTTCTCTTGGCATTCTGTTATGTCAAGATAGTGACAGCTGTTGTCCCTTGAAAGTCTTTTCAGTTCTGAGTGACTTGTTTTCACCTATTCTTTTAGGCAATTTTGCCTTTTCTTTTTCTTTTCTTCTTCTTTTTTTTTAAATACAAAGGCCTTTAGAAAGTAATTTCCCACATAATAATTTTCAGGACCCGAATTTTTTGAATCTCAGATTGGGACTTTTGTTTGCTCTTCGCACTTACTAAACATGGCCTGATAGTTTAATGATTGACAACTTTCAAACTTAGTGAAGATATGATGCCCATGAAGCTTCTTGGTAGCAAGAGGTTGGTAAATTTACTGAATGATTTAATAAGTAGATGACCATAACAATTCCTGCCCAATAGATAATTCAGTTACTCCCTCTCCTTCCTATTTTTACATCTGAGCCTCAGAACATTTAAAAGAAGCTTAATGATCATTACAATGAAGACAAGGCTTCAAACTATTGTAAAGCTGTTTCTACTCTTTGTTTTGTAACTAGTTCTAGTACACATGAAATAAGGATTTTAGGAGTCCTTACTGTAAGTATAGGTTCCTAATTTTGTTACTTTTACATAGCCAAAGTAACTGAGAGAACAACTTAAAAGGTTTCAGAAGCTTCAGTTCGTAGTCCTTGTTTATAATAATTCTGGGCTTGTGGTAGGCAGAGCATTATGGTACTGAGAGTGCATGGGAGGAGGCTGTTCACCTTGGCAGACAGGGAGGAGTTACTTGGGACCAGATAGAACTTGCAAAGTCACACCCTGAGGGACTTATTTTCCTCCAACTAGCCTTCACCTCCAGAACCTCCCCAAATAGTGCCATCATCTGGGAACCAAGTGTTGATGAGCCTGTGGGGGAAGTTTCCTGTTCAAACCTAACATTTACATTCCTGGCCTTAAAGTTTCAAGGCTCTTTTTATAATAAACATGCATTCAGTCTATCTCCCAAGACTCCCAGAGTTTTAACAGTTCCAACATTGACCCAACGTCTACATTCAAAGTCTCTTCTGCCTCCTGAAACCTCCTGAGCCTGGCCTTCACTGACTGCATTTCTTGGCATTCTTGTTTTTTAAGTTCCCTACAAGTTTACCCTTCAAACTCTGGTTAAAATATTATAGTCTTGGTCTGGAGAGATGGCTTAGCGGTTAAGCGCTTGCCTGTGAAGCTTGTGGACCCCGGTTCGAGGCTCGATTCCCCAGGACCCACATTAGCCAGATGCACAAGGGGGCGCACACGTCTGGAGTTTGTTTGCAGAGGCTGGAAGCCCTGGTGCACCCATTCTCTTCTCCCTCCCTCCCTCTCTCAAATAAATAAATAAAAATATAAAACAAAATTTTTAAAAAAAAATCTCCTAAAAAATATTATAGTCTTGTTGCAGCTTACCTCTACAAACTGTTCCAAGTTCTTCCCTCAAACCAGTTCTCCAGGTATGATTGCATTGCCAGAACAATAACTCTACTTCTCTGGGACTAGTTTTCTGTTTTAAATACTTTTACATCACTGACCAGATGCTTGAGAAAGACACTCTAAGGGAAGAAAGCTTTATTTTGGCATGTAATTCTCTTAAGTGTTCAGTCTGTGGTTGCTTGGCCCAGGGCACTTGGGTAGAATACCATGGCAACATGAATGTGTGGCTGAGGAGCTTCTTAGCTCATGATGGGCTGGAAGCAGAGTGGAAATTACTGAGGACCAGCTATAACTTGAATGGTATACTGTCAGAGACTGCTTCCTTCTACCTAGGCCCCATATTCTCAAGTTCCCAGAATCTCCCAAAATAGCAACAGTAAAGGACCAAGCATTCAACACCTGATCTAGTGGAGCATATTTCATAGTCAAACACTTTTCCAGACCAAATGCATTTAATAAATATTAAAGAATAAGTATGGCTTAACAATTTGGCACCTGTATAAAAAGTTGATACACATAAAATGGGGGAAAGGATAGTATTTGTGTTTAAATTTTGGTTGACCACTCCTGCTTACTGATGTATACTGTTGGGTACTCCAAATCATTAAAAAAAATTTTTTTTGTTACTTTTCTTTATTTGAGAGTGACAGACAGATAGAGAAAAAGGCAGATAGATAGATAGATAGAGAGGGAGAGAATGGGTACGCCAGGGCCTCCAGCCACTGCACACAAACTCCAGACGCATGCACCCCCTTGTGCATCTGGCTAACATGGGTCCTGGGGAATCTAGCCTCGAACCGGGGTCCTTAGGCTTCACAGGCAAGCGCTTAACTGCTAAGCCGACTCTCCAGCCCTCCAAGTCATTGTAGATTTTGGATTAGAGAGGCTGAACCTAAATCAATGTATTACATCATCAGTTTTCATGTAGTGACTTCTATGAATAATAAGACTAGATATTTGGGGAAATACAGTTATTACTGCTATAGGTTCATAATTCCATGCATAACAGGCACTGTCAGTTCTCTTTTTTGTTTTGGAAATCCTAGTTGGTAAGTTAAATGACATTTCATTAAGATTACTTTAAAATTGGCATTAGTATCTTTGAGTAATACCAAATTTTTGCTGTTCCAGTGTTGGTGTATGAAGTTTTACTATCACTATAATAGAAATGGAGAACTATGGAAAGATGTCTCCTGAGTGGGCAGAAGCATCCATAAATTCTGAAAAAGAATCAGCTATTAATGAAACCATGACAGCATGTGAGAGGGGGCTCTCTGTGAAGACCCCTGTTTGTGAGCAAGTAAATAAACCACTGAAGGGAAAAGTGTCTGAAGATGCTCTTCTGGGGGAAAATTCTGCTTGTGTGGAAGATAATCCTTCTAGGAAAAGAAAACTTGCTAATGAAATTGCCTCAGAGGAAAAGGGTTCTGGTGATGATGAAGGCATTTCAGTGAAAAGAAAGAAAGAAACAGATAATGTTCCAAAAGATGAAACTTCCACTGGAGATACTATGCAGAAAAAGAGGAAAATAGAACCCGAGGATGTTCCTACAAAGAGACAGGTATGTTGCATGAATTTTTTTTAATTTTAATTTTAATTAATTTATTTGAGAGTGACAGAGAAAGAGGCAGATAGATGAGAGAGAGAGAGAGAATGGGCGCGCCAGGGCTTCTAGCCACTACAAATGAACTCCAGACTCATGCGCCCTCTTGTGCATCTGGCTAACATGGGGCCTGGGGAATCGAGCCTCGAACCTGGGTCCTTAGGTTTCACAGGCAAGCGCTTAACCGCTAAGCCACCTCTCCAGTCACGTTGCATGAATTTTATTCATAATATAATGTTACCTGGAAATGTGCATCAGATGTGGAATTATGTTCGTTTTTAAGTAATAGTTTAGAAATATTCTGCTTATAATAGATACAGCCTTAAGTCACAGCAGCTTTTAACTCTTTGACTTTAATTTTTGTTAAGGTAAAATTTGTGTGGGAGTAAACTTTATATTATTTCAAAACTCTTAATTGACCAGAAACGTGAAAGCTGGTTTCTGCAGTTTGGGTTTCATAGTTTTGTGTTGTTTAAAAAATGGTAGGAATATAAAGTCCCACTAATTTACCTTTTTCGGGGGTTTTTTTTTTTTTTTTGAGGTAGGGTCTCACTCTAGCCCAGGCTGACCTGGAATTCACTATGTAGTCTTAGGGTGGCCTCGAACTCACGGTGATCCTCCTACCTCTGCCTCCCAAGTGCTGGGATTAAAGGCGTGCACCACCACGCCCAGCCTAATTTACCTTTTTCTTTTGTTATCAGGTGTCTAAAGTAGTAAGATGGTAATGTAAAGTGATAAATTTCAAGGTCATGCCCAGTTTTATATTATTTTTGTAATATTTTTATTTATGAGAGAGAGAGAATATATAGGTACAACAGGGCCTCCAGCCATTGCAAATGAACTCCAAACACATGCTCCCCCTTGTGTATCTGACTTATATGGGTACTAGGGAATAGAACCTGAGTCATTAGGCTTCACAGGTAAGCGCCTTAACCGCTATTCCTTCTCTCCAGCCTACCCAGTTTTATATTCTTTTATTAATGTATTAAACTATGATTATTTCTGACTTCCAGCATAGTTTATGTACTTATTTAGCACTGTTTAGCTGTAGTTATTTTAGGATATTATGGAATGAGGGACAGCAAATCGTTTGTCATATTCAAAAGGATTCTAATGGAAGGGCTGGAGAGATGGCTTAGCATTTAAAGGCACTTGTTTGCAAAGCATCCCAACCTTGGTTTGATTCCCTAGTACTCAAGTAAAACTATATGTACAAAGTGGTATATGTGTTTAGAGTTCGTTTGCAGCAGTAAGAGGCCCTGGTCTACCCATTCTTTCTCCAGATAAATAACACAACAAAATGGAGAAAATAAAAGTAAAAAGTAAAAAAAAAAAAAGTACTGTAAAAAAAAGAGTAAAATTTTGCCATCATCTTGAAGAGGAACATGACCAATAGACCAGGTTTTTGGTATACTAGTAAAAGGAGTAGCTTGTATTTCAAATCTAGCCAGATTTTTTTTCCAAGTAAAATTTTATCCTTTTACTTAATGAGCCAAATGAGCAAAGGATTGGATACTTTGTAAAATGAGGTTGAACTTGAAAGCCTTTACTTCCTATTGAATTTAAGAGCCTGAATTACAGCTAGAGAGATGGCTTACAGGTTTAAGGCACTTGCCTGCAAAGCCAAAGAACCTAGGTTTGATTCCCTAGGACCCCGATGCACAAAGTGGTGAATGTGTTAAAGTTTGTTTGCAGCGGCTGGAGGCCCTGGCATGCCCATTCATTCGTATTCTCTCTCTCTACCTCTTTCTGTCATGAATAAATAAATAAGTACGAAATGCTAGTTTAAAAGAAAAAAAGCATGGATTAGAAGTCAGTGACATTAAGCATAGCCTACTAAATTCTTTTTTTTCTAATAAATTTTATTTATTTATTTAAGAGAGAGAAGGGGGGTAGAGAATGGACATGCCAGGGCCTCCAGCCACTGCAAACAAACACCAGACACATCGCCCCCTTGTGTATCTGGCTTATGTGGGTCCTGGAGAATCGAACCGGGATCCTTTGGCTTTGCAGGCAAATGCCTTAACCACTAAGCCATCTCTCCAGCCCCTACTAAATTCTTAATTCCCCTAAATAGACAATATAATATTTAACTCTCAGCAATAATTACATAATAAATAGCTTATTTTGTTTCTTTATAGGAACTCCATCCTTTTGACTGTAATTTATTGGGTTGAGTAACTCAAAACTCTGAAGAATAGTAGTTTTTATTTATTTATTTATTTATTTAAAATACAAAAAGCAAACTGTTTTAGTTGCATGTGTGGGGCTAGGGGAAACCAGGATCTCTTGTTGCAAATACACACCAAATGTATGCACCACTCTTTGTGCCTAGCTTTAAGTGAGTACCTGGGAATTAAAGTTGGGCCAGCAGGCTATTGCAAGCAAGGATGTTTAACTGCTGAGCCATTGCCTCAGACCAAATAATAGTTTAAATGAATGCACTCAAATTATACACATGACAGATAAAGATAAAATCTTCAGAGGACTTTTTTCTTAAGGAATAGGGGAAAGCACTGGTAGTGACTAACGTTATCTGCATGGGTAATATCCTTGCTTAGTGAGTTCTAATCCTTAACTTTGTTCCTTTTCAGAAACTAGAAGAAGGACACAGCTCAGCAGTGGCTGCCCACTATAATGAACTACAGGAAGTTGGTTTAGAGAAGCGTAGTCAAAGTCGTATCTTTTACCTAAGAAACTTTAATAATTGGATCAAAAGCGCTCTTATTGGTATGATTTTTTTTCTTTTAGTTTGTAGTTCTCTGTTTTATTCAACCCTTGTTTATTTGTGTGCAGTGCTAGATGTTGAACCCAGGGGCACATGTTCAAGCACATGTTCTGTGGCCACGCTATATCCCTTACCCTAGTTTCTTTTTTTCTTTCTTCTTTCCCAGTGTTAACTATGTTAAGGTACTGGGTCTATTGATAATTTTTCACTTAGTAAGCAAACCTTGACTTTATAAAGCTGGAGCCAAAACTAGAGCCTTGAAATATTTTATTACTATTTATTTTTGATTGACTGCGTAGGATATTAGTATTTAATTGATTTTTAGTTGTCATTTGTTTCATGTTTAGAATTGATGTCATTTAAGCTATTGTATAATGATTTTATTCTAGTAATTTTAGAATGGCATAGTTAGATATTCAGGTTTTATTAAGTCAAGCAAAAGACAATGTCCTGATTTTATATCTGAAGCCAGCATTTTATCTGGGGAAATACCTTTAAAACTAGAACAAATAAGTGGAGAATCTATTGTCTAGAATGTGTTTTGTCTGTCTAGTACATTATATTAAGAAGTCAGGGGACTGGAGAAATAGCTCATCTGTTAAGGCACTTACCTGCAAAGCCTAATAACCCAAGTTTAGTTCCCCAGTACCCACATAAAGCCAGATGCACAAAGTGGTGCATGTATCTGGAAGTTTGTTTACAGCAGCTTGAGGCCCTGGCTTGCCCATTCATTCTCATTTTCTCTCTCCTTTCAAATAAATAAAAGTTTTTTTTTTTTTTAAAGAAGTCAGACTTACTAAACGTCAGAGAAATTTTTAAAGGTGTTTTTTGAGGTTTTTCATAGTGAAAGGATCTTTTGAATCAGTCTAAAGTGAGAATAAATGCTTTGTTACACTAAAGAGCAAAGCTGTAATTAAAAGGACTTTCTACTAGCTTTGATAATAGTCTAGTAGGTTTTTTTTTTTTTTTTAAGAAAATATCCCAAATCTGAGAAATAGTAGAATGGGAACAAGGAGGCCCATTTAAAATGCATTTTAGGCTGGGGAGAAGGTCAGTGGTTAAAGGCACTTGCTTGTTAAACCTGATTGCCCATGTTCGATTCTCTAGACCCACTTAAAGCCAGGTGCACAAAATGAAGCATGCATCCTATAGTTTGTTTGCAGTGGCAAGAGGCCCTGATGCATCCATTCCCTCTTCCGTCCTTCCCCTGCCCCTTCTCTCTTTCTCTGCAAGTAGATAAAGATATTATAAAAAAATCTTAACATTTTCTGTCTCCCTTGTTAAAATTTATGTTTCATTATAGCAATGTGATTTATCTGACAGGCAATTGTCAGCTAGTATAAATGAATTTCTACTTTGTTTCTTTTGTTGTTGTAATGGGTTAATATAGCATTTTTCAACCTATTACTGGAGGTTCTTTTTGCCCCCTGGTTCTAATTTCTTGTCAGCTTTTTTCTATTTCATTATCCTCAATGATGCAGATATTTTATGGTATTTATTCCTGTACATTTTCATAACATACTTTTGAATCCATATCTTCCACATTTTACCTAAATTACTTTTATAATTAGGAAAACAGGCAGTTTGTTTGGAAAGATGGCTTAGTGATTATGACACTTGCCATCAAATCTTAACGACCTGGTTACCATTCCCTGGTACTCACATAGAGCCAGGTGCAAAGTGACACATGCATCCGGAGTTCATTACCTATGGCTGGAGGCCCTTGTGCACCTGTTCTGTCTGTCTCTCTTCTCTCTCTGCTTGCAAATAAATAAATAAAAAGTTTAAATGCCTAAAATTAGACTCCTAGAAATGACAAGGTGACATTAAATAAAGCAGTACAAAATGTAAAAGCTTTAAAAAAAAAGTCAGACTTCCAAAATTTTTCTCTCATAGTGTCAATATTCACTTCCAATTGCAGCTGTTCCTGTACCTCTCTTGTCTGGAACTACCTCTGCTCCTAATGCAAGTAACATGGCCTCTGTAGAGGTCTTCCTCTGGCTTTTACTTTAATCTTGGGGCTTTTTAGCCTACTAGTAGTTAAGTACAATTCTTGAATGAGATAAACATTTCTTTGAAAATAATAGCTTATAATAATTCCTAGTTTTACCATCTAGATTATATAATTACTGCTTTTCTTTCAATTTTTTTCATACTTTTTAAAGAAAATTCACGTTAGGAGGGATGGAGAGATGGCTTAGCGGATAAGGCACTTGCCTGCAAAGCCAAAGGACCCAGTTCAGTTCCCCAGGACCCACATAAGCCAGATGCCCAAGGAGGCACATGTTTCTGGAGTTCTTCTGCAGTGGCTGAATGCCCTGGTGTGCCCATTCTCTCTATCTGCCTCTCTCTCTCTCTCTCAAATAAATAAAATTTTTTTAAAAATCATGTCAGGTTAATTAAATATGGAAAACTGGTCCTGCTATTGAAAACTACTTTCAGGTCCTGAATTGAAAAGCAGAGATATTTGTACTGAATATTTTTTTTTTTTTACTTTTTTTTTTTTCTGCTGTCATGAAAGACTTCAATTTTGTGGTGATAAAGATCTTTTTTTTTAAATTATTTATTTATTTATTTGAGAGAGACAGACACAAAGAGAAAGACAGATAGAGGGAGAGAGAAAGAATGGGCGCGCCAGGGCTTCCATCCTCTGCAAACGAACTCCAGATGCGTGCGCCCCCTTGTGCATCTGGCTAATGTGGGACCTGGGGAACCGAGCCTCGA
This sequence comes from Jaculus jaculus, assembly GCF_020740685.1. Taxonomy (NCBI): domain Eukaryota; kingdom Metazoa; phylum Chordata; class Mammalia; order Rodentia; family Dipodidae; genus Jaculus; species Jaculus jaculus. The sequence goes on along the minus strand of NW_025423509.1, from coordinate 228,985 downwards.
ACCGGGGTCCTTAGGCTTCACAGGCAAGCGCTTAACCGCTAAGCCATCTCTCCAGCCCCCTGAATATTTTAATTGCCAAAATAGTACATACATGAGCTATAATGTATTAAACTTAGAGTGATAAAGGCAGGAGAGTAGGTCTAGATTCATTGATAAATCAAGTTTTAGAACTGCTGGGTGTTTTAAGAATTTTGATGATGGTGACTCTCGGTCAGGTGAGGTGTTTAATGATTTCTTGTATTTCTTTTGATAATAACCCTGACTACTGAGAAGAATGAGAATTAAGTACTATTTCTCCATAACTACTTCAGTAGACTTAACTATTAAGAAATTAGCATGTAGTTATGGAAAGAAAAGGCTGCCTAGAATGTGATAACTAGTTGGTTTTGTTTTTTACAAATAACTTATGTTAATTAGAACTTAAAATGTCTTCTATTTAATGTTAACTCAGTTTAAAAGTAACTTTCAAAAAACCATCTTAGCCTTGTAAAATTCTGTACTATACTCTTTTTAATAATAACGGATCAAAATGAAAGTTACAAAATAACTGTAAATTAATGTGTTACAGTTTATATTGTATGCCAGGCAAAGGTTACTAAGTTATTAAAAGTAATTGTTCTAGTAAAAATAAGAAAAAAATTTATTATGGCTGATTTCTTTCTTTTAGGGGAATTTTTAGAAAAGGTGCGGCAGAGAAAAAAACGGGATATCACCGTTTTGGACCTGGGTTGTGGGAAAGGTGGAGATTTGCTCAAATGGAGAAAGGGAAGAATTAGCAGACTGGTCTGTGCTGGTAAGAAAAATGTTAGCATGGGGAAATAATTATTTTTGGTCAGTTAGGTTAAGAGGAAATTAGAAGGGTCTCCGTATCACCATGATGCTAAAATTGATTAGGGTACCTTTTTTATCCAGTGATATGTATGAGATAAATTTTAAAAAAATTGTTTAAAAGTCTTCCCTGATTGTTTTGTTTTGTTTTTCAGGATAGGGTTTTGCTCTAGCCCAGGCTGACCTGGAATTCACTATATAGTCTTAGGGTAGTCTCTAACTCACAGCAATCTTCCTACCTCTGCCTCCCTACTCCAGGGGTTAAAAGCATGCACCACCACACCTGGCTTCCTGAATTTTTTCACTAGTTAGTGGGCCTGGGATAATTTGTCTTTGTGGAAAGGAAAGAAGCTATTAAAGATGACAGGAGTCACATCTACAGGACAAATGAGGAAAGTTTTTTACTGACCAAGATAGGAAGTTCAAAGGTCACAAATACTGATAGACTGAGGGGCAGGAAATTAAACATTATCTTCCCTCTCTCTAACCCGAGCAATATTTAATATTGTTGACATCAAGAATTCACATTCTTCATTCTCACTGCCAATCAGAAATGTCTGAATATTGGGAAGATGTGCAACCCATGTGGTAGTTCAGTTTTGTTTCAGTTTGTAATGTTCATGTGAAAGTTAAAATGGCAACAAATATTGAGAGTGGCCTTTCCCCACTGCCTGTGGCTCTGAGGAACCCATGGTGCCTTCCCAGTACCATTCAGTGCAGCTGCTTCCCACTGGTGGTGCGTCCTTCACCGCTGCTATATCACCAGTGTCAAGTTCACAGTAGGGAAAAGGGCAGGGACATTTTAATGTGAAAAGAGAAACTTAGTATTTCCAAATGTGTACATTGTTACGTTTTTATAGCTTAAATTGGAATATAAGTTTTACTTTTAATTTTGAATAAGCATTTAAAACTATGTTGTCCCCCCACCCCCAAAAAATACACAAAATATTTCTAATTCCTTACTAAAAGTTGTTGTAAAATTACACTGCAACAAAGGCAGCAGTGCTCTCTATAAAGGACGTAGAAACGTGCACTTTCACAAAAGCTAAATTTGCTGCCACAATTTGTCACTGAGACGTATTGTGTTGGCATTTACTAAGAGCTCTCTACCCTTTCAGATATTGCGGATGTTTCTATCAAACAATGTCAGCAGCGCTATGAAGACATGAAAGGTCGTCGTGATAAAGACCTTCTTTTTAATGCAGAATTTATAACTGCTGACTGTTCAAAGGTATAAACAAAAATGTTTTACCATTTTTTTGTTTGTTTTCTGTTTTGGTAGTGCTGGGAATCAAACCCAGGGTCTTGTGTATGCAACATTCTTTGTTTTTAATGAACTCATTTCTTAAAAGGTGATTTTGTGGGCTGGAGAGATGGCTTTGCTTATAAGGTGCTTGCCTGCGAAGCCTAAGAACCCATGTTTAACTCTGTAGATACCATGTAAGCCAGATGCACAAGGTGACACAAGTGTAATTAGGTTGCACATATGCACAAGATGACACACGCATTTGGAGTTCGATTGCAGTGGCTGGAGGCCCTGGTGTGCCAATTCTCTCTCTCTCTCTCTCTCTCTCTCTTTCTCTCATAACAAAATAAAAAAGTGATTTTGAAATATTAAAAATCATAGACCATGCATATTCAATTTCAACTAGAAATTCTTTTATGATGAATTCCCTTGAACAACCCAGTGGGTACTTTTGGGAAAGTTTCACTTTTAATAATTTGAGATTTTAAAATTATTTTGTTGCTTTTTGGATTAGATGAGACTTATCTTCCAGTGTAGTTATTCCTCAGTCTCTGGGGCGTGTAGGGGGGTCAGTGGTTCCAGGAACCCTTAAAATCCATAGATGTTCAAGCCCTTTATATTCAAATAACCTACACACTCCTGTATACTTTAAATCATCTCTAGATACCTAACGAATACAATAAAAATACTGTGTAAATAGTTGTTATACACTATTACAAGAAGAAAAATGTGTACAGATACATTTAAAGAATTGTTTTAGGACTATAGAGATGGCTTAGTGGCTAAGATACTTGCCTGCAAAGCCTAAGGACCTGGGTTCCATTCCCTAGAACCCACATAAGCCAGATGCACATGATATACATGCATTTGGAGTTTATTTGCAGTGGTTGTAGTGGCTAGAGGCCTTGGCATGAATAAGTAAATATAAAATAAAAAAAGAATTTTTAAATATATCTATCTATGAGAGAAAGAAGCAGATAGAGAGAATGGGTGTGCTGGGGCTCTTAACACTGCAAATGAACTCTAGACATCTACGCTTTCTTGTGCATCTGGCTTACGTGGGTCCTGGAAATTGAACTTGGGTCTTTGGCTTTTAGGCAAGTGCCTTAACTGCTAAGCCATCTATCCAGCCCCATTAAGGAATTTAAAAAAGATATTTTTTAATTACTTGAGAGTGAGCATGGGCATATCAGTGCCTCTTGCTTCTGTAAAAGAACCCAAGACACATTTGCTACTCTGTAAATCTGGCTTTATGTGGGTACTAGGGAATCAAACCTAGGCTGGCAGGATTTGCAAGTATGTGCCTTTAGCCCATAAGCCATTTTTTCCCCTATATTTTTCAATCTATGATTTGTTGAAATGATTGATACAGAATTTAAAGATAGGTAGAGTTGGGAGTTGGGCATTGTGGTGCATGCCTATTAATTTGAAGAATTTGTAAGCTGAGGCAGTTTGATCTGGAAGTTCAAGGCCAGCTTCAACTATATGAAACCCGTTCCAAAAATAAACATCTTCTCTCCCAACGGGAAAAAAAAAGAAGGATTGTGTTTTACCTTGTTCACTAGTCAGGTGTGGTGGTGCAGGCCTTTAATCCTAACACTCAGGAGGCTGGGTTAGGAGAATCAATGTGTTATCAAAGCCAACCTGGGACTACAGAGTGAGTTCCAAGTCAGCCAGAATGAGACACTGCCTCAAAACAAAAAAACATAAAACAAAAAAGAACTGCTTTATTTTGAAATAGAACTGAAATTAAAATTAAGCTTTGTTCACATTGCAGTTTATGAGGATAATTTTCCAACACATCAGAATTTTCTGCATTTTCCACCTTCCATTTGTTTCTGATAATCTTAAGTTTTTGTTTTTCATTTATTTATTTACTTTTTGGTTTTTTCAAGGTAGGGTCTTTCCATGCTGACCTGGAATTCACTATGTAGTCTCAGGGTGGTCTTGAACTCATGGTGATCCTCCTACTTCTGCCTCCTGAGTGCTGGGATTAAAGGTGTGCACTAACACACCTGACTTATTTTTCCATTTTTGATATTTTCATACATGTATGTAAAATTAATGTGTTTTTTTTTTCCCTCTTCTTCTCCCACTTAACATCCTTTTTTTCCTCTGTTAATCCTTCTCTTTCTTGCACGCCTTTTTTTTTTTTTTTTAAATCTTCCTGGGTTAAATTAGGGTTGCCCGAAGCATGATCATGACTGGAAAGTTATTTGCTGTGGGATGGGCAGCTTTAGTGCTTACACTTATATTTCTGTCTCTGTTGAATGCAGTTTTCTGTTTTTATCTCTTATGTTGACTTTCATAAGAAAGTCACTCATTTGGAAGATTCTGTTCCCCTGGAATTCTTTCATTCATTGTACATATTTCTCATTTTGTTGAACTCTTTGAGATTTCATCAGGTTCATCACTCTGGGATTAGTAAGTTTTGGAAGGGGCATGTTTTGATTTTTCATTTCTTATTTTTATTATTATTGTTATTTTTTCTTTTTTGGTTTTCTGAGGTAGGGTTTCACTCGAGCTCAGGCTGACCTGGAATTCATTATGGAGTCTCAGGGTGGTCTCAAACTCTGGATCCTCCTACCTCTGCCTCCTGAGTGCTGGGATTAAAGGCGTGCGCCACCACACCCAGTGTTTTGCCTGGTTTTTTAAGGTCAGGGTGTTGCTTTAGTCCAGGCTGAGCTGGAATTAGACTCAGACTAGCCTAGAAATCACAGTGATCCATTCTCCTACCTCACCCTCCCAAGTGCTGGGATTAAAGACTTATACCACCATACCCTATGTTTTTTTTTTTACACCGGAACTTTCCCATCAGAGATTAGATTATACGTTGATGTTTTCGTTTTTAAATTTATGTTACTTTTCAGTGAAGGTGTTTGCTATATTCAGGAGGTCCTGGCTTAAGTAGAATTAATGTGTTATCTCCTCTTAGACTAATGTGGGTCACCAGGTTCTTTTCCTAGTCTTTGAGTAGACTATTGCTGTAACATCTTGGGATAGACTCATTACAAAGGTAGTCATTGTCTATCAAAAACAATCACCTCCTAGATGTGAAGTATTGTAGGGAGAAAGAGCACACAGACAGTATTTAATGCGTTAATATATTGTCATTTTTAGATGAGAGAGAAAGATAAAGACGAAACAAGCTGCGCATCTTGACTCATGCTTTTAATGCCAATACTCATGAGGCTGAGGTAGGAGGATTGTCATCAGTTCAAGGCCTGCCTAGGGCCACACTGAGTTTTGGGTCAGCCTTGGCTAGAGTAAAACCCTGTCTCAATTAAAAATGTAAGGGAAGCCTGGCATTGTGGCACACATCTTTAATCCCAGCACTAGGGAGGCAGAGGTAGGAGGATCACTATGGGTTTGAGGCCACCCTAAGACTACAGAGTGAATTCCAGGTCAGCCTGGGCTAGAGTGAGACCCTACCTTGAAAAATAAAACAAAACATATATGTATGTGTGTGTGTGTGTGTGTGTGTGTGTGTATGCACACACATATACATACATATACATATATTTGAAAAACTCCATAGAGAAAGCAGTTAATACAGAATTGATAGAAAGTAAAGGAAAGGGAACATGAGTATCAGGTGGAGCTATAGGAGCAAAAGCAAAAAAAAAAAAATTAGAGGAAGATGGGGTGATTTTTTTTTTTTTCTTTCTACAGATAGACTGAAAAGATATGGAGGTGAAAGTGTGTTAACAGCTAATGTAGAAAATAGTTCTGAGCCAGGTGTGGTGGTGCATGCCCTTTAATCTCAGCACTTGGGAGGCTGAGGTAGAAGGATCACCATGAGTTCGAGGCCACCCTGAGACTACATAGTGAATTCCAGGTCAACCTGGACTAGAGCAAGACCTACCTCAAAAAAAAAAAAAAGAAAGAAAGATAGAAAGAAAGAAAATAGTTCAGTTCCGGTTGAGAGTTCCTCATACCAGAATGGATTGTTCCTTGGGAGAAGAAAATGTGAAAAAGAAGAAAAAGAAATACGTGCAATACAGAGAAAACAGAAACAGTACAATCCCTTTCATTCACATATACACACAAATCAGGAAGCAAGAGGGTAAGAGTACATTGGGGCTGAGCTGCCTACCAACATGACAGTAGGCACTGGGAGCTGAATAGGCATGTAGCGAGAAAGAGCTGGATAGAGACCCAGGTTTGCTTGATATGTGGGTCTCCCTGGGCTCTTTTAGCTCTGGGAATGGAGAGACTTCCTCTGGGTCTTCCATCCTGCAGTTCTGTTCTACCTTCTTCGTCTTAAGTCGGACGTCAGGTCACTCACTGCACAGAATAGAGAACTTCCCCTCCCCTCTGGAGCCAAGTCTTGGGTGTGGGGAGTTAGTTGCCTGGTCATTTCTTGCTGGAGAGCTCACTCAATGCAGTTTGAGTCGTGCTTGTGGAGTGTGGGAGCCATCTTGCTTCTGAAACTCCCAAGTCTACATTGAACTTAGTGTGCTGTGATTTGTCAGCCCATGTAAATCACACACCTTTATTGGTTGTCTGCATTTTGCTGCAGTTTGGAATGAAGAAGTGTGTACTGCTAGAAAGTTGGAAACTTCTGAAACTGAGTTTCTTTAAGTTGACAAAGGCTGGGTATTATTTTGGTTCTTTTTTTCTGTTATCCAGGTTATTGTTGAATAATAAGTTTGTTTTAGCTGTTAAGGCTAAATAAAAAATTAACTTAAATATTATTTTTGGTTGACATATTTTAACATGATTTCAGAATCTCTAGGGTTTTTAGATTTTATTTTAGATTTTGTTGGGGGGGTGTGCACATGCCGTAGTACACATCAAGCTGAAACGACAATCCTGTGGTGGTTATTCTCTCCTATGTTCTTTTTTTTCCAAGGTAGGGTCTTACTCTGGTCCAGGCAGACCGGGAATTAACTATGTAGTCTCAGGGTGGCCTCGAACCTATGGTGATCCTCCTACCTCTGCCGTCTGAGTGCTGGGATTAAAGGCGAGTGCCACCATGCCCGGCTCCTATGTTCTTTTTGAGGCAGGATCTCCATTGTTTTTGCTGCTTCGTGTGGGCCAGTCTACCCCGCCCATGTGCTTCCGGATGGCTCGATTGTCCTGTTACTACAGGCGTGTGTGCTACTGTACATGCTACCTTACTGTACTGCTTTGGAATCAAACTTGGGCTCGCAGGCCTTCCAAGCAAGTGCCTTTATAAAGCCATTGAGCCATCTCCCTAGCCCCTCACATTAATTTTTAAACCAGAACGATTTCTTGTGTGGCCTTTACTATATACATAACAAGGGAAAGGATAAATCCAAGACTGGGTCAAAACATTTAGTTGGTGGCAGAGCATGTCTACTATTATTTTAAGAATTGTAAATTGTAGTAATTTACTTTTTAAAAGCTTTTAATCTATATTGTTACTTATTTTAGAATCTTAACCCATTTACATTTGCTACAGGAACTTTTGGTTGAAAAATTTCGTGATCCGGAAATGTGCTTTGACATCTGCAGCTGTCAATTTGCTTGTCATTATTCCTTTGAGTCCTTGGAGCAGGCTGACATGATGCTGAGAAATGCTTGTGAGAGGCTTAGCCGAGGGGGCTATTTTATTGGCACCACTCCCAATAGTTTTGAACTGATGTAAGTACTTTTCTACATTGCAGTTGAGGAAATACTCAGTATTTAGCAAATATCTATCGTGAATAGTTGTACCTATTGTGGGTGGGTGTGGAGGGTGCCAGAGGGTCTTACTGTTGAAAATGAGTGCCAGGCACATGTGCCACTTTTTGTAGCTTGGCTTTACTAGGGAATTTAACCCAGGCCTGTAGGCTTTCATACAAGCTCCTTGAACTAGCTATTCATCCCCCAGTACTGCTGCCTTGTAAAAGGAATTTGAACCCTATTAAAATTTAATCAGATGCCTTTAAATTGCATCTTGTAGTTTTCCACGTGCATGGTATGATTAAAAAAAACAAACATGCAGTCATAATTGTAATGTTTTTATTTTGGTTGCTAGCAAACGTCTTGAAGCTTCAGAAACAGAATCATTTGGAAATGATATATATACTGTGAAATTTGAGAAGAAAGGAAATTATCCTTTATTTGGCTGCAAATATGACTTCAACTTGGAAGGTGTTGTGGATGTCCCTGAATTCTTGGTCTATTTTCCATTGTTAACTGAGTAAGAATGCAATTAATCTGTTGCTGTGGTGTTTTTTTTTTTTTTTTTTTTTTTTGGTGGAGAATGGTGGGGGATCAACATTGCCATTTATCCCATATTTTAATTGGGGCCCCAAAGAAAAAGCTTAATCTTGAAAACTGCGATGTTAGGTGAAGATCCAGGATTGGTGCCATAGACCTTTTGTAGCTGCTTTTAAATATTTCTCTTTCATTCCTAGAGTCATTTTATTTTGTAAATAAGAAAAGGAGTCAGGCATGGTGGCACATGGCCTCTCATCCTAGCACTTGAGTCACAGAGGCAGAAGGATCATTGTAAGTTTGATAAGTTTGAGGCCAGCCTGGGACTACAGAGTGGGTTCCTGGCCGGCCTGGACTAGCGTGAGACCCTAACCTCAAAAAAAAAAATAATAATAATAATAATTACTTTCTACTTAGGGCAGAAAATATGCAACCTTATAGATAGCAAAAGCTTTGCTTTAAGTGAATTCTAGTAATGTTGATAATACATAAATGAATCCTCATAAATCAGAGATCTTCCTTTTGACAGTGACCAGTGTCCAAAGTTGCTAACATGTCAGCTTTCAAATTGCTGTGTCTCACTCACAGTGTTGATAATCAAATCCTAATGCACAGATGCATTCTCCCAGCACCTTTCTTCCTAATAATCCTAGCAAATTGCAGGCACAATAAAAGCTGGGGTACAAGGCTTTGTCAGGTGGCTTCAGGCCCTTGTGATATGCACATCTTGATAGTCAAGATTTTCCTAGCAGGGAGAGTATAAAAGTCAAACTAATTGGAGGCCATATCCCACTTGACAAACTTAATTTCCTTCTTTTTTGAAATTAAAAATATTTTTTTTATTTATTTCATTTGAGAGAGGGAGAGAGAGAGAATGGATGAACCTGGACCTTTAGCCACTGCAAATGAACTCCAGATGCATGTGCCACCTTGTGTCTCTGGCTTACGTGGGTACTGGAAAATCGAACCTGGGTCCTTAAGACTTCACAGGCAAGCGTCTTACCCACTAAGCCATCTCTCCAGCCTAAACATCTTTTATTTTGGATATTACTAAGAATGAGTTGTTGGGCTTTTGGGGGGGAGTCAGGGGGTCTACTTTGGTTGATAAATGTATGAATTTAAAATCAGTCCCTTTGTATAGGAGATTCAGTAGCAATATACAATCATATAAAAATTTCATATGGCAGATTGTGGCTGTAATTCCAGCACTTGGAAGCCTGAAACAAGAGGATTGCCCTGAATTTGAGGCTACCTGTGCTACAATGTGAGCTTGTTGTAAGAAAAAGAGAGAGAGAATGAGTCATTGTGTCAGAACATAAAATTGCTATCCCAGTTTTATATGTTACTTAGAAAATTAAAATCAGGTTTTGTTTTTTATTCTGAAATGAATAAGCTTTGGTAAATTTTATACAACTTCATAAAAGAATTTCAGCAGTTTTTCATTTGTTTCATCTGTTAGCTTGGTGTTTTTTGCTTAGCAGCATTGGTAATTTTTAGTCAACCAAAAAAGATACAAAATAAAGCAAAAGATTTTTTTTTCAGTTCTTCAGCAGGTTTAGCATTCCTTTATAGCTAAATATTCTTCAATAGCTTGATAATAAGGTCTAAAGTCACAAATTCTTACATTAATACCTAATTTTTAAAATGTATTTATTTTGGGAATTTGATAAAATAGAGTCTGAAAAAATATAAATTGTGATATGTCCTTTTACCATTTCATTAACGAACTATACAACATTAACTTTTATTGCAAAACCTACTCAGTTTGCTCAAATTGGGCTCCTTGTAATTTTTTGGGCTGCTTTTTCCATAAAAATTTGTTTTTGTTTATAAAGGCTTCTTATGATTAATGATAGTAGATGAGTTATGTAGAATAAGAGAGATTTGTTTTTCTCATGCTGTATTTCCAACAAGGTCTAGTTCCGGTAACAGAACCACGTTCTACCTATCTTTTCCCATCCACTACCCCCTCACATTCAGGCTGTCTTGTCTTGCCTGGTAGGGCTTTTTCTTCCTTTTCCTTTACCTGCTGCCTGAACTCATCCAAGGCAGCCTCATGTTGATGACAGATACATAACCTTGACAAAACCAGTGGGTTAAGTATACCTGAGAGCATTGAAATAAGACATGGTGCATCCAAGAAGATGACTCAACAAGCAATGTGTAAGTCAGGCTGTAAAGGATGGACAGGAGGTGGACAGTGTGTAAAGGATGGACAGGAAGTGGACAGTGTGTAAGTCAGAGTGTAAAGGACTGATGGGAAGTGGACAGTGTGTAAGTCAAGGGTGTAAAGGACAGACAGAAAGTGGATCGTGTAACTCATGGTGTAAAGGATGGACAGGAAGTGGACTGTGTACATCAAGGTGTAAACGATGGAGAAGAAATGGACAGTAAAGGATGGACAGGAGGTGGGCAGTGTGTAAGTCAGTGTGTAAAGGATGGACGGGAAGTGGACAGTGTGTAAGTCAGGGTGTAAAGGATGGACAGGAGGTGGGCAGTGTGTAAGTCAGTGTGTAAAGGATGGACGGGAAGTGGACAGTGTGTAAGTCAGGGTGTAAAGGATGGACAGGAAGTGGACAGTGTGTAAGTCAGGGTGTAAAGGATGGACGGGAAGTGGACAGTGTGTAAGTCAGGGTGTAAAGGGTGGACAGTGTGTAAGTCAGGGTGTAAAGGATGGACAGGAGGTGGGCAGTGTGTAAGTCAGTGTGTAAAGGATGGACGGGAAGTGGACAGTGTGTAAGTCAGGGTGTAAAGGATGGACAGGAAGTGGACAGTGTGTAAGTCAGGGTATAAAGGATGGATGGGAAGTGGACAGTGTAAGTCAGGGTGTAAAGGACAGACGGGAAGTGGACAGTGTGTAAGTCAGGGTGTAAAGGATGGACGGGAAGTGGACAGTGTGTATGTCAGGGTGTAAAGGGTGGACAGGAAGTGGACAGTGTGTAAGTCAGGGTGTAAAGGATAGACGAGAAGTGGACAGTGTAAGTCAGGGTGTAAAGGACAGACGGGAAGTAGACAATGTATAAGTCAGGGTGTAAAGGATAGACAAGTGGACAATGTATATGTCAGGTGTAAAGGACAGATGGGAAGTGGACAGTGTGTCTGGATGTAAAGGATGCACAGGAAGTGGACAGTGTGTAAGTCAGAGTGTAAAGGGTGGACAGGAAGTGGACAGTGTGTTTGTCAGGGTGTAAAGGGTGAATAGGAAGTGGACAACTGAAGACTAAAAGTTCCTAATGCAAAGGACACAACTTACAAAGGTTCCCACGGTAGTGAAGAAATGCCAGAGCGGCTGAATGTTCAAGAATCATAGCCTGTGAGGCTGAGGAGTTAGCATCCCTTTATGAATGAGTGACGTGGAGGCCATTTTCAACCTTTTACATTATGTCATGAAAGTGGTGTGACCTACTGAAAGGGGCTTAAAAGCGATGACCAGGTTTGTTTAGTCTGACTGCAACTGGAAAATTCATTGAGAGGGTGAGGCTAAAAGCCGATGACGAGTACTGGACTGGTGCTGCCAGGAGGAGATGGTGACTGGTGCAGCCTCCTAGAAAATGAGGGGAGTCAAAAGTAAATGGTTCAAAGTAGACACACAGGCAAAGGTATATTGACCTCAGTGAGTACAGTAACGGAAGATAGAGGAATTTTCTGCCGAAGAAAAGATTGGCAAAAAAATCCTGAACCTTTCAAGATTTAGATGTGAGAAGTCAATTTCTGTGATACATCCAGGAGAGATTTCGAATGAGCAGTGGAGTAGTGGGTGTAACAAGAGAATGAGCTTGAGACAGCTTTCAGCATTCTGTGTAACCAAGGTAAAGAGATTTGAGGCCAAAATCTTCAAAGCCTTAACAGGTAGCAGTTGGGTGAAGTGAAACCTGCGACAGTGCAAAGCGGCAGTCCAGGATGAATAGTATTTCCTGTGAGAGGCAGCAATGGAGAAAGAAGTTGGCATCTGTTTTACTGTAGATGTGGGGAATCAAATAAAATGGAATTGATATATTTAAAAATATTCCTGGGGCTCTTCTCCATCTTTTGGTGCCTGAGGCAATGTTGTATGTACTTCCTGACCCATTGGTTACACCAGTAGTGAGAGAGGTCCGCCCTACCTGCATTTAGGGTGGGTTTTTTCCTTTTTGGTTTTTGGAGGTAGAGTCTCTAGTGCAGGCTGACCTGGAGTTCACTATGTAGTTTCAGGGTGGCCTTGAACTCACAGCAGTCCTCCTACCTCTGCCTCCCGAGTGCTGGGAATAAAGGTGTGTGCCACCACATCCAGCTAGGGTGTTTATTTCTTTATGGACATGGTAAACAAGCTTCATAAGCCAGTGCTTGCCACGCTTGTTCATGTTACATTTTTCTATTGCAAATTCATGAATAAAATAGTAGCTTGTTAAGTCCAGAAGATGTCACTGTTGTCACTGCATAAGTAAACTTTTAAGAAATTGCAAACATTTTGGAAGCCTTTTCATTAACCTGTTTTTGGACAGAATGGCAAAGAAGTACAACATGAAGCTAATCTACAAAAAAACATTTCTGGAATTTTATGAAGAAAAGATAAAGAACAATGAAAATAAAATGCTGTTAGAACGTATGCATGCACTGGAGGTAAGCATCTAGAAAAAATACAAAAATTCTAGGACCAGTGAATTGTTTGACTATTTTTGAGATTCTTTTGAAGCTGTTTGATCTAGAGTTAGGTATATTGGGTAGGTTATAACTGCTTTGGACCCTCCAGCACCCAAGATGGCAACCTTCCACACACTGCTCTCAGAGAGAAAGAAGGGAGGGAGGAAGAGAGGGAGGGAGTTTGTTATAGCCCTGACTGGCCTGGAACTCACTGTGTAGACCAAGCTGGCCTCAAATTTGAGGCAGTCAATCCTCTGGCTTCTCCTATTGAGGGCTGGGAGTGCAGGCATGATCTTCATCAATTTAAAGTATTCTTTTAGGTACTTGATGGATAGACTGGCTAATAATTACCCCATGAAATAAGCAAAGCAGTCACTTCACTTCTTTTCTAATGAGCAGCCTAGGGAGGTGTAGCTACACCTGCCTACTCCCTCACAGTGTTCTCTAATTGTCTTTTGAAATTGTCTTTTTTTTTTTTCTTTCCCTCCAAAGTAGGGTCTCACTCTAACCCAGGCTGGTCTTGAACTCACAGTGATCTTCCTACCTGTCCTGAGTGCTGGGGTTGAAGGCATGTGCCCACCAAGCCAGGCTGTAAATTATATCTTGAAATCCATAATGAGTAAGGTTAAAGTCAGATGTGTTGACTTTGTGCTGGTAGTGTGAGTGTCTGTGTCTTTCCTGAGGGAGAGGACAAAGGAGGATCTGTGCCAGTCCTCACTCCCTCGCTCACCTTTGAACATAACCTTTCATGAGCACGGACGCGTGCAGTGACTACTTTCTGTCATCTGTAGCTATGTTTAGATAATGGGAAAAAAGGAAGTAAGATTGTTACGTTTACAAGAAAAACATGTAATCTGACCGGCTACCTCACACTCCTGCGGCCAGGCTTTCTCTGCCACAATGGACTATATCCCCAAACTGTGAGCCAAGATACGCCCTTCTTTACTTAAAAGGTTTTTGTCACAGCAATGAGAAAATATAGGAGGAGACAGCAAAAAAAAATAAAATAAAAATAAATAAATAAAATACAAAAAAAACATGTAATCAAAGAATTCAGTAATGTGAGAGCAGCTACCAATAGGAAGAAATATTGAAATATAATAAGTATATAAAAGGACCTTTGGGAAGGGAAGAGGCAGCAAGGACAGATGCAGAGAAGCCCAAGGGAGCAGGGAGTGTTGGAGGACTAGTAACTTTACTGTTCTTTATCAACACTGCTTCTGCTGTCCTCCTCCCCTGTCCTGTCCTGGAGGACGGGACTGATCATCTTAGCTGTCTGGGTGAATAGGCAGAAATAGCATGTATTTTGGAAAGGCTTCTTTTTGACTAAATCATTTCTAGGCCTATGAAGGACCTGGATCTATGGAGAGGGAATATACCCAGTAGGAGTTAGCACGTCACTTGGGTGGCATGTGGAATATAGTTTGGGGAGCATTGAGTCACAGGTGGAGTTAGCAGTCAGAATGCAGCTGCTGGTAAATCCAGAGGCTTCAGTGGTTCTCCTCGATACCTGCCACGAGTTAGGGCCTTTGTCTGGCCAGGGCTTTAGCACTAGAGCTTTGTCTGCTGGCCCAAAGCACTCAGCAGAGAAGAGGAAGACTGGGAAGATGTGGGCCAAGGAGCAAGAATCATAATGGCCTGCACACACTGTCACTTTCATCAGTGATTTTATTCTGGGAACCATCCTGGAGGAGTAACTCCATTAAGCAAAATTACTTTTTGTTTGGGGAAGGAAAAAAATAGTTTTACAGCTTTATCATTTGTTTTTTGGCCTTTTCAAAGTTAGTGGATAGTGAGTTACTCACTGATAGAAAAGATTACAACTTGATGGGTGCCACCATCCAAAATAAATTTTTGAAGCTCTGTGATATAGAGACACTAAACTAAAAGATTGAAATTTAAAAATACTGAGTCTTTTATTGCTTTTGAGATGTGATGGAAGTAAGTAAATTTGTTAATGACAAGAATGTAGAAGACCCATGTAGCCTAGTACTTTTTTGTGTGTGGCTTTGTTTTGTTTTTGTGTGAGACTCACTATATAGTCTCTTGACTCTACTTCTTGAGTGCTAGGATTGCAGACCATGCTATTATACCTAACAACAATTATGCTTGAACATGCTGTAGGTATTTATAAAGGTGAAAGTAGCCAGGCGTGGTGGCCTTTAATCCCAGTCCTTGGGAGGCAGAGGTAGGAGGATCACCATGAGTTCAAGGCCACCCTGAGACTACATAGTGAGTTCCAGGTCAGCCTCATCTAGAGTGAGACCCTACCTTGAAAAACCAAATAAATTAATAAGTAAGGAGAAAGTAAGGAAGTAAAGTAGATATTTATTGTTCCTTAGGAGCTAGCTGTGGTGGCGCACGCCTTTAATCGCAGCACTTGGGAGGCAGAGGTAGGAGGATCACCATGAGTTCAAGGCCATCCTGAGAATACAGAGTGAATTCCAGGTCAGCCTGGGCTAGAGTGAAACCGTATCTCAAAAAAGCCAAAAAAAAAAAAAAAGTTCCTTAGGATTATCTAGGTTTTAAAGTGGTTGTTCCTAGCTTGTTTTATTACAATATAAGGAAAAATACTCATAACATAAAAACATTACTTAGGGCTGTCGAGATGGCATAGCACTTAAGATTATTGCCTGCAAAGCCAAAGGACCCAGGTTTGATTCCCCAGTACCCACTTAAAGGCAGATGCACATGGTGGTACATGTGTGTGGAGTTGATTTGCAGTAGCTAGAGGTTCTGGTGTTCCCATTCTTTCTCTCTGCCTCTTTGTCTCTCTCTCCCTGAAATAAATAAATTAATGAATTAAAAATAAAGCATATTACATAAAAGTAGTTAACGTTAGCACATGGGGTGATGTGAAACACAGCCTTTTCTTTCTGACCTTTCCGATAAAATCGGAGCTGCCTGTGATTTAGAAACAGGTCTTTTCCTATGGGACTCATGCCTTTGCTTACCTAAGACAAGGTCTCTGTTAACTTGCATTTGTGTTCTTTCTAGTGGCTATCTCATGCTGCTGGGTTGTCTTGGTGCTCATCCTTAGCTCTGTAACTTTGACTTAGTGACAGAAACTCTGCTGCAGTCGAGAAGATTCAGGTGTTCTTGCTCAGTACTCTGTGCTGGGGATTACATTATGTAGTTTATTCCAACAGTCATGGTTCTAAGATTGTGATATTATGTTGGCCATAATAGGTACTTTTAGGGGGGATTCCCTCCCCTCCTTTCTCATATTTCACAAGTGTATAGTCATGAGCATTTCATTGATTTACTGCATCAAATTGTGAGTTATAAATTTCAGTGGACTCTCTTAACTAGGAGCTTCATTTGTGTCCCCAGCCATATCCTGCAAATGAAAGCTCTAAACTAGCCTCTGAAAAGGAAGGTGACTATGAGCATGCAGCAGAGTACATGAAGAAGAGTCAAGTAAGGTTACCTCTGGTACGTTTTCAGCTTTGAAAGTCTCTTATCCAAAGATGGGAAAAGACCCCTAGGGAAATGGCTCAGTGGGTAAGGGTGCTGGCTGTGCCAACCTGGGGCCTTAATAGAGGACCTGATGTTCCGTGAGGTCAATTCCCTAGCACCCACCTAAACTGCTGGGCATAGCCACACATGCCTGTTTCTGTGGGGAAAAGAGACTAGAGAGTTGCTAGGGCTCCCTTGTCAGTCAGTGTAACCGAAGTTGACAACTCTGGGTTCAGTGGTTCTCTCTCAGAGAAACAAGTGGATGAACAATAGGGAGGACACCTGATACTCTCCATTCTTCTGTGTACCAGACATGCATTTTTTCACACACCATACATTACACATACCACACCATACATACTACTCCTCCCTCTCTTCCCCTTGAAAACAGTGGGAGAAAGGAGTATATGTTGTGTAGAAACAGGATATGGTTTTTACTTGTGATATTGAGCTCACAGTGTTATGAGATACTAATGCAATAGTCTGTTTCCCCTAAGTTATGATGACACTGATGCCATAGAGCATAAGTAAGACAGATTTACAGGGCACTGGGCATGGAATGCCTTGTCTGGAGCAAAATGAGAGTGGGGAGCATGATGGGCTTGATTTGCAAGATGAGCTTAAGTAGGGAATGTGAGAAAAGTTCATCCTCATTTGTTCTAATTTCTGCATGAGAATTCACATTTTCTTATAATTAAGACTGTTATGAGGAGCTGAGCATGGTGGTGCACACCTTTAATCCCAGCACTTGGGAGGCAGAGGAAGGAGGATTGCCATGAGTTTGAGGTCACCCTCAGACTGCAGCCTGGGCTAGAGTGAGATCCTGCCTCAAAACCAAACCAAACCAAACCAACCAACCAAAGAACAACAAACAGACTGTTAGAAGTTACAGTTACAAGTGTCATCAGTAGAGCTGGCAGATATTTTTATAGCACACTCTGCCAGTGTCTTAAAACATTGTTCACATCCATCCCTTCTTCACAATTCCATCAGGCCTAGAAGTGCCATGAATGTTTATAGAGTTAGTGGCCTGTGCAGAGCAGCATACACACGCTACATTGAAATGGTGAGTGCAGTTTGCTTCCATGCTGACATGAACTCTAGCTTGTGGTTCCTTTGGAAAAACACAGAAATGTTTTTCCCTCTTGTAGTACTGTTCAGTGTTTCAAAAGAGATTTTTCTAGGTTAAAAGGTTAATTTGAATGTTTTTACCAGTTAAACACATAACTTTCTTTGTCATATATACACACATACACACACATGTATATATATGCACGCACACACCCCTTTCTTGGCAGAAAGTTAATTGCATTGATTTGTATGTCTAGATCCTGGCCCTATAGCCTAGTAAAAAATACTTTTACTGTGAACTTAGGGGATTTGGGCAGCCTTTGTCGGTATTGAAAATATACATATGTTTATTTTCATACTGAACCTAAAATGTTCTTTCTTTTGTAATTTTAGGGAACATTAAGTAAATCGGAATGGGAAGCTACAAGTAAGTACCATCCAGCTCCAGCTCACTGATATGTCAGAGATTCTGCTTCAAAGTGTATTGAAGCCTGCACACTTTAGCATTATTCTCCAATATGTTTATGCATACCAGTTTACCTATATTCTTACTATGTCTAATCTCCATTTTTTGCACATCAGTGTAAGTGACAAAAGAAAGTATATGTAGTCTGTTAACTTAGTCTACATTTTCATTACCTACATGTTAGTAAGCCATTGTTTTTATTTTTACTTAAGAATTCTGTTGACTTTTTAGCTTATAATAGGATGCTTCCAGATAGTATGATTTTATTTATTTATTTATTTTTTTGAGGTAGGTTTGCACTCTAGCCCAGGCTGACCTGGAATTCACTCACAGCAATCCTCCTTCCTCTGCCTCCCGAGTGCTGGGATTAAAGGATTAAATGTCCAACTTGATACTATGATTTTTGATCACACTGATGTTGATGACAGCAAAGACAGAATGTAGAACATCTAGTGAAGCAGAGTAAGTGGGCTTTGAGCAACATGTGAGGTAAGAAGTTTGAGGCAAGTCCCTCCTGACGTGACTTCAGAGGACAGTCCACAAGCCTGCCAGACCTGGAAAGTCTGAGCTTGCTTGGGTGAGTTGTGTGCACGATTTCAGCAGAGAGCCTCAGCATTGAGAGGATCCTTGTCCGTTACCTGGGGGTCTTGGGAACTTTAGCCCTTAAGTGTTGATTGTGTTGAAGGTGCAGGAGTAGTCAGAGGCAGGCTATTTAATAAACACAGACATAAAATTCTGAGAAAGGATTTCAGGGGGTTAAAAGAGAAAAGAAGTCTGCCTTCTGGTGATAGAAAAATCCAACAAATATATTGTCAGGCTAACAAGTGCTAAAGAAGAAAAGAAGTTGATAAAGAGGAGTTTAATGAAGATCAGTAAAACCTGAGGAGTAATGATAATGTAAGGTTTAACGTGTACCTGATGCTGTGCTAAGCATGCCCTCTGCCCTAGGTCATTTCACCCTCACAAGTTTATGAGCAGACTGGTCTTTATTGTCTCCTTTTCTCAGATGAGAAAGCAATTAAAGATCTTGGCTAATGTCACAGAACTAATGTGTAGTAGCTAACTGAATTGCCATTCTCTTAACCATGGCCTCATGAAAGTTCTTGCCATGGGCAGGACTTCCCTAAGGTTTGAGTTCAAAGTACATACCTGATTCAGTTTCATCACCAGACCCTCTAGCACAACACTTAGGTGACCGGGTGGATTTTTAATGAATCATGTTACATTTGTGCCTTATATTTCTTATTTCTAGCTTTACATTACATATAGCCCTTATATTTCTGGATTGTTTGTTTTTTTTTCTGTTATTTCCAGCCATCCACATAAGCCAAATGCAAAAAGTAGCACAGGTTTCTGGCATTCCTTTGCTAAGACAAGAGGCCTTGGCTGCACATGTGTATGTACTCACACACTAAATAAAAATTTAAAGAAATAAACTTTACTAAAAAACTTACATGATCTTATCCCCTACCATCCTCTTCCCCCCCCAACTGCTTTTTCAATGTTTTTTAATAGAAAGCATAGGATGTCACTGCCATTATTACTCATTGTTCCATAATTACTCTATGTACCTACCATGCTCCAGATAAAAAGATATGAGTTATAAAATATTTTTAGGCCAGGCGTGGTGGTACACACTTTTAATCCCAGCACTTGGGAGGCAGAGGTGGGAGGATCGCCATGAGTTCAAGACCACTCTGAGACTACATAGCGAATTCCAAATCAGCCTGGGCCACCCTACTTCAAAAAACTAATTGAAGCCGGGTGTGGTGGTGCACACCTTTAATCTCAGCACTTGGGAGGCAGAGGTAGGAGGATTGCCATGAGTTCAAGGCTACCCTGAGATGACAGTTAATTCCAGGTCAGCCTGGACCAGAGTGAGACCCTACTTCGAAAAACCAAAAAAAAAAAAAAAAAATCCTAATTGATGTGTGTGTGTGTGTGTGTGTATGTATATGTATGTGTGTGTGTGTGCATATATGTGTGTGTGTGTGTGTGTGTGTGTATAAAGAAAAGATATGTACATTTTTAGTTTGAATTTTCTTGTATACTTACCTTAAACTGTTTTTAGATGGTCTTAAAGGAGCTGCTTAATTGGCTTTTCTAGGGACCATGGTATTCCTATAATACTAGCTATTTATTTAGCAATATATATAAATGATCCTGAAGCTGCCTAAATATGACTCAGATAATAGAACTTTAAAAATTAATGCTGTATTTATTTCTCAAAAGCTTCTTAAGAATCTAAGAAGTCTCATAAGTTATGGATAGAACGCAGGGGTTTTTGTTTTCCCTGACAGACTTTTATCTGCTTCCTCCTCAGGTATTTACTTGGTTTTTGCCTTTGAGAAGCAGCAGTGAGCACGTGGTCACCTCAGAGCAGCACTCCATCCTGCATAGGTTAAGCAGTCCATTTCAGAGAGACAGGGCACCTGTCTGTTGGTTTTGTAGTGAGTTCTAAGGTGTAGAATGCTTCCTGAAACTCCAGTGTAGAAACTCAACATTTGCTGTCTGTGACAGATAAATGGTGTGTATATATATATATGTATATATGAGAAGGAATTGGGACCTTTGTCTTTAAAATATATTTTTAAGTAATGTTCTAAGGACTTATTTCTCTCTGTTGTCATAGTAACTGTAACAAGGCTTAGAATTGGCAAAAGATCTTATTGGTTCAACTGTGTGCGCTCATTTTGTTTTGTTACATAGTGTACTTCAAGATTACATACAGTGTGTTCTGTACATGTGAATGCACGTATTCAGTATATATTGCTAAAGTTATGTTTAAGATTTGACTTTTGTTGTCATAAGAGTTACTTAGCTAGAATGTTACCGTATTTCTAATAAAATAATTATTTGCTAATATCCTACAGTTTTGAGATTCTTTAGAGCATAGATGGCAGAATAGATTGGGAATGTTTTGGCTTTCTTCTAAGAATTACCTACCATAGTAATTAATATATCCTTGTATTGAGATTATAATTAGACCTGTTTAACTGTCCTTATTGGGTAATGATGCCATAATTAAAAATTTTCAAGATTTAGTGATAATTCCTCCACTATAAGGCTATTGTATAATTTTTTTCAGATATATATATATATATGACTGTAAAGGGCATGTTGGACCTGTAAGGCAGCTAAATAGATAGAGTTCAGATTAATTCTCACTGATACTAGAGCTGCACTTTATACCCTTTCCTGCCCCGAATTAGCATCCTGTGAACACCAGTACTTTACACAGTAGAGCTTATTATCTATTAACCATTCAAACCTTTACCTTCCATTTCAGAACCATTGAAATTGTCATTAAATTGATAGTTGAATAATTGACTCCTCTTCCAGAACTGAGGCCCCTGTGAACTGTTGTCCTTACATTGTTTCTGCTTTTAGGAAACTTGCTAAGTGTTTAGATGTACTAAGAAACTGAAGAGCAAATCACAGTTAGGTATTTAAAAAAAAAAATCATAGTTAAGGCAAAATTTACAAACACCTTGCTATAAAAATCTTGAGAATTTACAAAGCATAGTTTTAATTAGTTTCTATATTAGTTGTTTATGATCTTCATGGACCAGCATATGTTTTAGCAAGAAAACATTTATTTCCTCCTCTGGCAGTGTGTCAGTTTTAGAAAAATTAAGTCCTCTTTAGTGATGGTTGATGGTAAGTCACTTGGGAAGTTAATAGCAGTATTCTGACTGGTGGTTACCACTGCCTGGGGAAAGTTTGGTAGTGTTTTGGTAGAGGGCAAGGTGGGTTGGAAGGAGGACTTTGGCCATCTAATTATAATCTCATTTGGCCATTGAATTAGAAATTCAAGTATGTTTTATTTCTGGGAAGTGCCACTAAATATTTTGTTAGTTGTCAGGTACAGAAATAATTCCGTTACGGTTTTTATTTCATGGTCTTAGTTGATGGGTAACTCGTGTGTTTTTAGTCTCTTTCTGTGCTTTCCATTCTGTGAATCATTTTCAAAAGATAAGTCTTGCAAAGGGAGTCGTTGATAATACAAAGCAGCAGGAAAAGAAAGATGAAGTTCCACGGCCTGTGCTGATGAGCTGGACTGGGTCTGCAAAGTGACTTTGGCCATCATGCCTGCTGCTGCTGATACAAGAGAGCTTCCATAAAGTCACCGCGTGGGGCACTGTTCCAGCAGCTCCCTGTTCCTTAAGCTTTTGCCTCTTCCACTGCCATACCTCTCCATGCTGAAGTTTTGTGCTTCCTCCACTCTCTTTCCTCTCCTTGCTCAAGTTCAATAACTCAGGATGAGCTCATAGGGACAAGACTGAGAAAGACAGTAAGACGGTCCCTGTCATCAGGTAGGGCTCTCTCCCCCACATTTACAGCCTCAGTGCTTAATTAGATCAGGACTTACACCTGGTGAAAGGAGTGTGGCCAAGAAGAATCCTTGAGTTTATTTACAGCGACCTGCCCACAGTGTATATTCCAAGGTTGAATTTAGAAATGAAGATCAAATTGGTCATTTCTGGGAAGGCCACAACTTGAAATGGAGGTGGTTGGCTTGGGGATATGACTGCATGGTAGTGTGATCTAAAATGCTGGCATGGAATTGTTTGAACCTAGAATCTACTCAGGGACAAGTTTGTGTGGCTGTAGTGTTCAGAGAGAAAAGCTGAGGCGTTCCAGCAGTATCTACTCTTCTACCAGAACATGATTCAGCACCACTGGGCTGGGCTTTCCGTGCCTCTGTGCACTAGTGACTGATTCTATTATGGCTGCTGGCAGACTCCTTCAGGGAAAGAAGACCCTGACTGAGCAGTTGCCTAAGATAAATGGACCTGTGTGCTGACCGGATGGCACAGCAGATACAGATTTATTCAAGACCAAAGCAACATTTTAATAGCCGCACTCCATGGTGGGCCTGCACCATGTTACATGTTACTACCTCCAAAGATGTCAGCCAAGTGAGTGCTCACCCATCCGGTACCTACAGCCTAGGATATTAGCTAGTGGGGTGCCTTCACTTGGGTGCATTGATCCCCGAGTAAGGCTCTTTGTTCAAGAATAGAGCTCTTCAGCACCTGTACCCTGGGCAGGAAGCAGAGACCTGGTTCTCAGAGCCAGACCTGTGAGCACGGAACACTAGGTCTGGGGAGTAATGTTCCCCCTGCCTCACTGTGTAGATGTACAAGTACGAGAAAGTTGCTAAGTGGAGAAGATAAGGAGATGCTAGCCAGACCTAGGGAGATGGTTTGTCTGTGTCAAATCTGTTAATTGACACATATACACAAGCACATCAGGGATTTCTTATAGGCAGAACACACAAATTCACACCTCTAAAGCCATCGGACTCCCTTCCACTAAGAACTGCCCAACTGCAACCATTATCCAGTTCTAAGAGCAGACACTGATTTTATTTGGTTGAAGATATTATGTGAATGGAATTAAACATTGTATATTCTCTGGCTTCCACTCAGCATGTTTATACAATTCTTATTCTGTGTATTTACATGGTTCATTCTCATGATTGTATAATATTCCATGTTGTGAATAAACCATATAGTATTTAATCTACTGATGTTTGGTTCATTTCTAGCTTTGGGGATAAATACTATTGTACTTATTGTAGTTCATTAAGTCTTGTTTTGTGCACATTGGTACACTTCTGCCTTGGAGAAGAATTGCCGGATCATAATACTTGCATTATGTTCAGATGCACTGACTACTGCCTAAAAACCTCCCAGAGTTCAATTATCCTGCATCCCCACTGACTTCTTGATGTCTGGTTTTTACTTTATCCTGATGGGTCTGTAGTATTATCTTGTGACCTAGTGTATACTCTACTGGTTATTAACAAGATTGGGCACTTTTCATGTTTGTTGCCATGGACTTAAATGAAAATGTATATGAAATAACCCATTTTTTTCTGTTGCATTGATTATCTTATATTTCTATTTTGGTTTTTAAGAATGTTTATGTTCTGGTTACATGTCTTTGATGAATTGTGTTGAGGGCTGGGGAGATGGATTCAGTCCCCCAGTCCCCACGTCAAGCCAGATGAGCACAAAGTGGCACTTGCATCTGGAGTTCATTTGCAATTGCAAGAGACCCAAGCACATCCAAACTCACTCTCCCTCACATAAATAATAAATCTATTTTTTATTTTTTTTTTTAATTTTTATTAACATTTTCCATGATTATAAAATATATCCCATGGTAATTCCCTCCCTCCCCACCCCCACACTTTCCCATTTGAAATTCCATTCTCCATCATATTACCTCCCCATTACAATCATTGTAATTACATATATACAATATCAACCTATTAAGTATCCTCCTCCCTTCCTTTCTCCACCCTTTATGTCTCCTTTTCAACTTACTGGCCTCTGCTACTAAGTATTTTCATTCTCACACAAAAGCCCAGTCATCTGTAGCTAGGATCCACATATGAGAGAGAACATGTGGCGCTTGGCTTTCTGGGCCTGGGTTACCTCACTTAGTATAATCCTTTCCAGGTCCATCCATTTTTCTGCAAATTTCATAACTTCATTTTTCTTTACCGCTGAGTAGAACTCCATTGTATAAATGTACCACATCTTCATTATCCACTCATCTGTTGAGGGACATCTAGGCTGGTTCCATTTCCCAGCTATTATAAATTGAGCAACAATAAACATGGTTGAGCATGTACTTCTAAGGAAATGAGATGAGTCCTTTGGATATATGCCTAGGAGTGCTATAGCTGGGTCATATGGTAGATCAATCTCTAGCTGTTTTAGGAACCTCCACACTGTTTTCCACAATGGCTGGACCAGATTACATTCCCACCAGCAGTGCAGAAGGGTTCCTTTTTTTCCACATCCCCGCCAACATTTATGATCATTTGTTTTCATGATGGTGGCCAATCTGACAGGAGTGAGATGGAATCTCAATGTAGTTTTAATCTGCATTTCCCTGATGACTAGTGACGTAGAACATATTTTTAGATGCTTATATGCCATTTGTATTTCTTCCTTTGAGAATGCTCTATTTAGCTCCATAGCCCATTTTTTGATTGGCTTGTTTGATTCCTTATTATTTAACTTTTTGAGTTCTTTGTATATCCTAGATATTAATCCTCTATCAGATATATAGCTGGCGAAGATTTTTTCCCATTCTGTAGGTTGCCTCTTTGCTTTTTTCACTGTGTCCTTTGCGGTGCAAAATCTTTGTAATTTCATTAGGTCCCAGTGGTTAATTAATCTGTGGTTTTATTGCCTGAGCAATTGGGGTTGTATTCAGAAAGTCTTTGCCAAGACCAATATGTTGAAGGGTTTCCCCTACTTTTTTCTCTAGCAGTTTCAGAGTTTCCGGTCTGATGTTAAGGTCTTTAATCCATTTGGACTTAATTCTTGTGCATGGCGAGAGATAAGAATCTATTTTCATCCTTCTGCAGATATTTATCCAGTTTTCAAAACACCATTTGCTGAAGAGGCTGTCTCTTCTCCCATGAGTATTTTTGGCATTTTTATCGAATATCAGGTGGCTATAGCTACTTGGGCTTACATATGGGTCCTCTATTCTGTTCCACTGATCTACATGTCTGTTTTTGTGCCAGTACCATGCTGTTTTTGTTACTATGGCTCTGTAGTATAGGTTAAAATCAGGTATGGTGATACCACCAGCCTCTTTTTTGTTGCTCAGTATTATTTTAGATATTCAAGGTTTTTTGTGATTCCAAATGAATTTTTGGATTGTTTTTTCTATTTCCATGAAGAAAGCCTTTGGAATTTTGATAGGGATTGCATTAAATGTGTAGATTGCTTTAGGTAAGATTGCCATTTTCACGATATTGATTCTTCCAATCCAGGAACAAGGGATGTTTCTCCACTTTCTAGTGTCTTCTGCAATTTCTCGCTTGAGTGTTTTAAAGTTCTCATTGTATAGATTCTTTACTTCCTTGGTTAGGTTTATTCCAAGGTATTTTATTTTTTTTGATGCAATTGTGAATAGGAGTGATTCTCTGATTTCATCCTCTGTGTGTTTGTTGTTAGCATATATGAAGGCTACTGATTTCTGTGTATTTATTTTGTATCCTGCTACATTGCTGTAGGTTTTGATCAGCTCTAACAGCTTGCTAGTAGAGTCTTTAGGGTCCTTTATGTATAGAATCATGTCATCTGCAAATAATGATAACTTGATTTCTTCCTTTCCAATTTGTATCCCTTTTATGTGTGTCTCTTGCCTTATTGCTATGGCTAAGACTTCCAAAACTATATTAAATAGAAGTGGGGACAGTGGACACCCTTGTCTTGTTCCTGATTTTAGTGGAAAAGCTTCCAGTTTTTCCCCATTTAGTAATATGTTGGCTGTAGGCTTGTCATAAATAGCCTTTATTATATTGAGATATGTTCCTTCTATTCCCAGTCTCTGTAGGACTTTTATCATGAAGGGATGTTGGATTTTGTCAAGTGCTTTTTCTGCATCTAATGAGATGATCATGTGATTTTTGTCACTCAACCCGTTTATGTAATGTATTACATTTATAGATTTGCGTATGTTGAACCATCCCTGCATCTCTGGGATAAAGCCTACTTGGTCAGGGTGAATGATCTTTTAATATACTCTTGTATTCTGTTTGCCAATATTTTGTTGAGAATTTTTGCATCTATGTTCATGAGGGAGATTGGTCTGTAATTTTCTTTTTTTGTTCTATCTTTGCCTGGTTTTGGTATCAGGGTGATTCTGGCCTCATAGAAGGAGTTTGGTAGAATTCCTTCGTTTTCTATTTCCTGGAAAAGCTTAAGAAGCAATGGTGTTAGCTCTTCCTTAAAGGTCTGGTAAAATTCAGCAGTGAATCCATCCGGGCCTGGGCTTTTTTTAAAAAGAACAAATTTTTAACCCCAGATACAATATGGATAAACCTCAGAAACGTGCTGTATTGGTTACTACTCACTGCTGTGCTCAAATACCAGACAGGAAGCAGTTGAGGATGGAGAGAGTTTCTCCTGGCTTACAGTGTCCATGTGACACATTCCATCACAGTGGGCAAGGTGTGGCAGCAGGAGCAGAGGGACAGCTGGCCACACTGCAGCCAGAGTCAGGAAGCAGAGGTTAACAGGAAGTGAGGTCAAGCTATAAGATATCAAAACCTGCCTCCAGTGATCCACTTTCTCCAACCTTTCTTTACCCCATAATTTCTACAACCTTAAACAATGCCACCAGCTGGGGACCGGGTGTTCATATAAAATGTTCTATTAAGGACATTTTGCATTCAAACCCTAACATTCCACCCCTGGCCCCTAGAGAGGCCCATGGCCTTCTCATGATGCAAATGCATTTGGTTCAACTGTAAAAGTCCCCATAGTCTAAAAACGTCCCAACGTGGTTTAAAAGTCCAAAGTTTCTTCTGAGACTCCAATCTCTTAACTGAGATCTCTTGTAAAAAAACAAAAGTCAAATTACACCCAACATATATCACCACAGAATAAACATTCCCATTCCAAAGGAATTAGGGCAGAGCAAGGAAAGACTCTGCAGGATAAACACCAAATCCCATAGCTTGGTGTCCAGCATCTTGGGCTTATGATGGACTCATCTGGGCTCCAAGGGGCTTGGCACATACTCTTTCTCCTGGGTGTTCCAACTGTACACATGTATCTTTCCTTAGCTGTTATCCCATGGTTCTTCCATTTCCAACATCCTAAGGTCTCCATCACAATTTAGACTTCACCTCCATGTGGTGGACTCTCAGGCTCTGCTTTCATGGACTTCAACCCTGCCACACATTGCCTGGCCCAATAGCTCTCTGAAACCATGGAGAAAGATTCCATAACTACCACCCACAGTCTTGCATCTTTCATAATGATGCCAAGTTACATTGCCAGCATGGGATGGAGCCTGGCCCACTTGGACCACAGTTGCATCAATCTCTGTGTGCCTTCCAGGCTGACCCTGGGGAAACGTGTCCCTGGTGATTGTTTTCAAGCAGAAAACCCCTTCCACAGCATTCTCGCTTTAGGATCTCTTGAATGAATTTGGATTTTTATAATATGGAGACTGATGCTTGGGGTCTTGCCCTTAAGGCACATTTCCTGTTGCCCCAGCAAAGGGCACTAGATTGTTCATTAGTGAGAAAATCCATCAAAGGTCACGAGTAGCCCATAAAAACAAAAAATAAATATCTACAATGTACTAGAAAAGGCAGAGCACATGGCTCTTTTACTGAAAGTAAAATCCAGTTATGGGACTGGAGAGATGGTTCAGTGGTTAAATCATTTTGCCTGCAAAGCCTAAAGAACCAAGTTCAATTCCCCAGTATCCATGTAAAGCCAGATGCACTAAGTGACACATGTATCTGGAGTTTGTTTGCAATGGCAGGAAGCCCAAGTGCACCCATACTTTCTCTCTCTGTCTTTAATTTTTAAAAGGTTTAAAATCCCATTTTTGTTGAATAGGACCTTAGATTTCACAGTGACATTTCTTGAGAAATCCAGAAGCATACATTTGCAACTACAGAGCACAATTTGAGTAGGTAAAGGGTGTGTGCCTTTCTAGAATGTTTGTGTTGACAAAAGACAACCTAGCAGTCGGCTTTCAGTAATTTTTGTGTAAGTCCTTGGCAGACGCTGCCAAAGCACAGTCAGAGTGCTCCTGTTCCTCTCTGTGCATCATCACTTTTCCGTGAAAAATTACTGATTCTACTCCTAGAGCTGGGTCCTTGAGTCCAGAAAACAGTAGAAATGAGTCCAAAAACTATAGAAGAACAGGCAAAATATCCTCACTAGGAGAGCTACTTTGACCAAAAGCAATGTAGGCAACGGTTGTCTATACCAAGGAAAAGAGGAATCTTATACAGAAATACTTCTCGTCCAGGTTCTCTCATGTAAACACTGGCTTTGTTATGTGTGGCAAGTGTCGGGTCCTGACAGTTCAGTTGAGGGCAGCTTTCTGGTCAGCTTTGACCAGCAGAATGAGACAGAACCTTGGAAGGTGTCCCCCCTGTGTCTCTCTGTGAGGCAGCTACGGCCGTTGGACATGTGAATCTGATCCAAACACAGATCCTTCTAGCTAGTAAAGGCAGTAATTTGTAGAAACGATTTTAAAAGACACTAAAATGGGAAACAGAATTCAAGGAAGGAAGAAGCGTCTGGAGAAAAACTGCCATTTGGTCCTCCTGATAGTTTTATGTTTGGTCATTACGGTAATTTAACTGGCAAGTATTTGGAAAAAGAGGGAATGTTTGATATTTCCAAGTTGTTTTTGTTTTATTATTTATTTTACTTTTGTATGCTAAACTGGAAGTCCTAGGTAACAGAACTAAAGATGGTAAAGGGGCAACCTACTTTAATTGGAACTTGAAATATCTAAAATAACGAAATTACTAGTTTATTAGAAATTAATAAGTGCTTTGGAATTCATCCAACTTTTGCAGAAAATATTAACGAATAGGAAACTAATACAGTTTTATAAGTCATGTCAGAACTAAAGATGAATTCTTAAGAATCTATTTTTTCTCAAACCCTACTTTACCTCATCCTTCTCTGATATTCCCTCTTCCATCTTTATCACTGTATCCTTTTACTATCTCCTCTAGTAATCCCCAAGGGGAACAAAATTCTGAATCAAAGTCTTCTTTTTAAGATAAAATCTAGAAGGAGAAGTCATTCTGACTCTACCTGTATTCACTGGACAAAAGCTGGGCTAAAACTGGTCAATTAATGAATCTGATTTATGAGTGTCTTTTGAACTGTAAACATCAAACGTTTGGAAGCTTGGAAAATGGCTCAGCAGTTAAAGGTACTTGCTCTAAAGCCTGTTGGTCTGAATCAGATTCCCTAGTACGTACATGAAGCCAGACGCAAAGTAGTGAATGTGTCTGTGATCCCCAGGTGCCTATGACAATGGGAGGTGGCGGCAGGCGCTCACAGATGCATGTGGCAATACTTCAAGACTCTGCCTCAAAAAAATAAAAAAGAAAAAAGAAAAAAAGAAAAGAAAAGAAAAAGGTTGAAGGAAAGGACAAAGAAGAAACGTTTGGAGAAAAACTGCCATTTGGTCCTCCTGATAGCTTTATGTTTGGTCATTACAGTAATTTAACTGTAACTCCTCTATTCCATACACATACAAACATATGCATACATGCATGTACCAATTAAAAGAACTTCAGGTAACCATTTCTATGGTGGAACATGTCATTCTGGACAACCTGAATCCATATTCACTCCTATTTGACTTAGAGTAAATTCTCTCTCTCTCTCCCTCATTTATTTTGAGGTTTATTTTAAAAACTCAAACTAAAATACTTAAAAAATACTCAAGCTTTGAGCTATTTTTTTTTCCTGCATTAACTGAATTTTAAGAGATTTTCCACTACAGATTACTGCATTTTTATTAATTATTCTGGGCCAGACTGGAATGCTGAAAGGGAACATTTCTTATAACATTTATCATTATAGTATTATACAGCTAGCGGCATTCGTGAGCAATGGAAAAACTTTTCATTTTAATTAGCAACTGTCTAAACCTTTCAATTTCTTTACAATCAGTCCCTTCTTGAAGGACAGACAGTAAGTCTCCATACTTAACAATGAGCAAAATAATTGGCAACCGACTAGTTTACTTTCTGGGGTTCTGGGGGCTGAGGTTCATTAGATAGAGAATGCCTATGAATTGTGGAGCATAGGGTACAGTTCAAAGCTCTTAGCCCCCTGTTGGTGTTACTACGTGGCAATGCAGATGTATACGTGCCCAGAATGAGAGTCCCTGCATAGAACTACAGGGTTAAACTCAGGACATTTATGCAGTAGCCTTTTTCTGTACCATCCTCTGAGGCTTAACCCACATGCACTCTTACCTCTGACAATAAATACCTTTCAAGAAAATAGAGAAAAACTGTTTTCACTTTATGGAAAACTAAGCTTACTCTATACGGTTGTCAAATCTACCTTTGTTTATTGTGTTTGAGATACTCAGTAATTATTTGTAAATTGTGACAACAGGTATGGAGACTGTTAACGTCTGGCAAAGCTCTGCTCCTGCTCCGGCCTTCTCTGCTCAGTGGCACAAAAATAGTCTTCTTTATTCACTTGCCTATTGGCAGGATAGAAAGACAGGAAAAATTAAGAGGACATGGGAAGGGAAAGGAGTTATTCTACTAAACTGAGTCTGTCTAAAGTTCTTCTTCAGTGCTGTCAAATATCTTTGCTATTGCAAGAACATGAATGAAGAAATACCCCTAATTGCCCAGTACTTGTTCCTCTCAAAGTGAGAGCTAACAGCCTGGTTTCCAAATTTACATTGAGGTATTTTTCCAAAGGAAGTAAATTTGTATCAATTCTAGAACCTAGGAATTTTTTTTTTTTTTCTGCCACATATATTAGAGAAGGAAGGTAGATCACTAGGAAGAAAACCAGCACATCTGGGTTTGGAGAGATGGGTTAGCGTTTGAAGTGCTTGCCTGCAATGCATGATGACCTGAGTTTGATTCCCCAACATCCACGCAAATCTAGATCAACAAAGTGGCAAATGAATCTGGAATTTCCAGCAGCTGGGGGCCCTGGGTTGACCATTTTCTTTATTTCTCTGTCTGTCTCTCTTCTATCTCTCTCTGCTTGCAAATAAATTTTTTAAAAATCTACCTTTTAAAGATAGCATATGTTATAAGAATAAAGGAAAGCCACTGTTTGAAAGAAAAACATGTGACTCAAGGAAGTTAATTATTATTGGGTAGTCACATATTTCTTTAGAAAATCTATGCCAGAGCTGGGGAGATTGCTCAGTGGTTAAGAGCACTTGCAAAGCCTGCAGACCTGATCAGTTCTGAGCAGCTCAATGCAAAGTGGCACATGTGTGTGTGACTGTGATCCCAATACACTTACCACAATGGAAGGAGCCAGGAGAATTTGAAGCTCACAGGCCAGCTAGTCTGATGTTTCTTTGCAGTGGCAAGAGACCCTGTTTCAGAGAAGGTGGAGGAGAAACACAGACTCCTTGAGGTTTTCTGATCACCACACATGCACGTGCACTCCCCCACCACATAATACATACATACAAGTAAATTAAATAAAATTTACAAATATTAAAAAAGCAAAAGTGGGTTGGAGAGATGGCTTAGTGGTTAAGGCCTGTGATGCTTAAGGACCCAGGTTTGGTTCCCCAGTACCCATGTAAGCCAGATGCACATGGTGGCCCACGTGTCTAGAGTTTGCAGTACCTAGAGACCACAGCATGTCCATTCTCTCTCTCTACCTGCCTCTGTCTCAAATAAATAAATAAATAAACATAATTTTTTTAAAAAAAGCAAAGGTGTGACAGTCTTATTATTAGATATTTATTTATTTGAGAGAGAAAGAAAGAGGAAGATATAGAGAATTGACATGCCAGAGCCTCTAGCCACCCAGTAAGTAAAATGCCCAGTAGTTTTAGAAAGTGTGCATCTATAGTTCTCAAAGATATTCTTTTATTAATTATTTATTTATTTGAGAGTGACAGAGAGAGAAAGAGGCAGAGAGAAAGAGAGAGGGCTTCCAGCCACTGCAAATGAACTCCAGACGCGTGTGTCCCCTTGTGCATCTGGCTAACGTGGGTCCTGGGGAATCAAGCTTCAAACCAGGGTCCTTAGGCTTCACAGGCAAGCGCTTAACAGCTAAGCCATCTCTCCAGCCCTCAAAGATATTCTTGAATGAGCAATGCACTGACAAATGTGATCCAGAGTGCCCCAGGCTTGGCTTATAATTTAAATCATAGTGGCAGGAACCTAGCTACATTCAGTTCCATAGTGCTTAATAAAGACAAATTTATATATTGCAAATAATCAAGGGACAAGTATCATAACCACGTCTAGAATTGAATGTTAGTTAAAAATGTCTGATGAGGGCTAGAGAGTTAGCTTAGTGGTTAAGGCACTTGCCTGCAAAGCCAAAGGATCCAGGTTCAATTCCCTAAGGCCCACATAAGCCAGATGTACAAAGTGGCACATGTATCTGGAGTTCATTTGCAGTGGCTGAGGGCCCTGGTGTGCCCACTTTCTCTCTCTCAAATAAATAGTTCGATTGTAGTGGCTGAGGCCTTGGTGTGCCAGTTCTCTATCTCTCCTCTCTCTGACTGAAACAAATTTAAAAAATTAAAAATGTCAAGCAATTTGTAGAATCAACTTCCATTTGTATTTCAAAATGAAGCTTATAGCAATCCCAGCCTAAATTCTTCTAAAAGAAGTTAGCTGAGGGCTGGAGAGATGGCTTAGCGGTTAAGCGCTTGCCTGTGAAGCCTAAGGACCCCGGTTCAAGGCTTGATTCCCCAGGTCCCACGTTAGCCAGATGCACAAGGGAGCGCACGCATCTGGAGTTCGTTTGCAGTGGCTGGAAGCCCTGGCACGCCCATTCTCTCTGTCTATCTGCCTCTTTCTCTCTCTCTCACACACTCTCAAATAAATAAATAAAAATTAAAAAAATTTTTGAAAAAAAAAAAAAGAAGTTAGCTGTGCCTTGTCTGTCCAGTAAAAATAACACTAAGAAGCTGTGTGGGGTGTTATGTCCCCTCTCCTACTAAATCACCACACTATCAACTTGTTATTTTGACCATAGGAACCTCATCCATTAGTACCCCCGCAGTCCATTCAGTAGTCCCCTCAGCTTGCTACTAAGTACAAAGGATGCTTGTTTAGTGAATCCTGTTCAAAGATGAGAGGTGCATGGGTGTTAATGACCAACCCTTTGCAAGGAGCTGGACACTCCTGGAACAGAAGCCGTGGAGACGTTATGACATCAGAGACCTTTCCTTAACGGTGGCCAAGACATTAAAACAAGTAAAACCGAAATGTGAAAAAGCTGCCGGTGTTTCACACCAAGACCCCAGACTGCAGACTGTTTTCATCTGTACTTGCAGAGGGCATGCATGTGTGAATACTGGTGTGGTAGAAGTCTGATCACCCAGACTTTTGTTCAGGGCCACTTCCTATTAGGGCATGCTGTACAGGACTATCTTGTAATTCTGCTGCTACTGCCAAGACTTTGGTGTGCTGCATCCCTGGGTACTGGGTGGATGCTTGGATGCAGCCAGAGGGTCCCCCTGTGAGGTCCTGTTTAGTACACTTGAGCTCCTCCAATTCCAACTCCTCGTGACTGCTGGGCTGATCTTCTAAAACTCCAGGTCTGAAAGTAGATGTTTCTATATAAAACCTTGCTTGGATTCCCATAGATCTTAGGATGGGGCCCAAAGCCTTTATCCTATCCTGTAAAGCACTGCATGATCTTGTCTGGCCTTCTTCCCCAGGCCCCTAGCATCGCTCTGCCTTGGAGAAGCCAGCTCCTTCCCATCTTAGCTCCTTGCTGGACCCTGTGCTGCGCCTTGTCCCACCTGTTTACCTTAATCTTACCTATAATACTCAGCATTCGCCTGACACACCTCTCCATCTAACAGCCACCATTTTGCTTCCTTTCCTTTGTTCCTCCCCAGCCTGTCTTAGAAATAGTGGACCACGTGTCTCTTCCTCTATGGCAATGTGATGACGACACAGAATTGAACTCCCTGGACTCCAGTAAGTGTAGATGTTGCCGAGAAGCCTGGCTCCTGCTTTCCTAATCTATAGGGGAGTCAAATGACTACTCCAAGCCTGTTTCCTCATCTCCAACATGCTGTGGAGAGTTTTGACTTTATTGGGGTGCTGCAGGAGGTTTTTGCTAGGGCTACGGAGTGCACACAGTACATCACCATGCCGGCGTGGGATCATTCCTGTTGTCATTACTCAAGAAATAGAGCTCAAATAAAGCTGATAACTGAAGAAATGCTGGGCTTGTCATGAGGTTCCTCAGCCTTTCAATGAGAATAGGTCTCTCATGTGGAATCCCCTGGCTTAGAAGCTGGTATGCTACTGTGTGTGTTATGTCTTGTTAACAGGATGCTATATGGAATTTGGGAGGCAGCAACTTTCTAATGACAGGGACAGTTGAAGAGCTTAGTCTGTATTTCCTAGCTCCACTGATCTTGAGTCAATTATTTTCCCAAAAGAGAGATTTTTTTTTTTCCCTACCCCACTTCAACTGTTTCAGAATAGAAAGATAATTGAAATCTCTGCCCAATCTACTCAACAAAGTCAGGGTAACCTTAATACCCAAATCTCATACAGATTGTGAAGACAAGAAAACTGCAAGTGAGACCCAGCAGCAGCTTCAGGGAATGATGCCTAGTGGCCACCAGGGCTCCTCACAGACAGAGGTCATAGCATGCGGGGTCAAGTTCAAGGCTCTCCAGCGGGGCTGCCACACTTCAAGTCCCACCCATGCTTCCTTCTCTGAGACACAAGAATGACTTCAGCTAGCTTTTGTAAAGATTCAGGATAGAAATTCAAGTTCAACACCCCACAGAACCTGTCTATTGGGCTCACAGACCCATACCA
This sequence comes from Jaculus jaculus, assembly GCF_020740685.1. Taxonomy (NCBI): domain Eukaryota; kingdom Metazoa; phylum Chordata; class Mammalia; order Rodentia; family Dipodidae; genus Jaculus; species Jaculus jaculus. Next base: position 193,795 of record NW_025423509.1, on the reverse strand, counting down.
CCCTGGCTAGTGAGTCAGGCACAGTGCCAAGTGGTCTAAACAGCTGGCTTTTGAAGTGATCTCCGCTTTCCACCCTTTATTGGGAAGCCAGTGTCTCTTTTGCACCGCCCTCTCTGGTTTTGAAGGTGAAGACTCAGCAGTGGGATATTTAGGTCATGGAATGTTTTCTACCAGCCGGTTTCCTTTTGCGTCTCTGCGGGTTAGTTTCCAGATGGGATCTCTGCTCACAGATGCCACCCTGCGGATCTCCCCAGGCAAGAGGACTTGGTAATGCAAGACCACCCAGCCTGTGGTGGCCTAAGCATACATTTGGCAGAGAGTCATTCCTGGCTGTGGCTTTTCCCAAGAACAAGCATTAGGCATCAAAGACACACAACAGAAGAGCAGATCACTGAGCAGGGTGGTATTTTAGTGATATTTATTTTTGAGAGAGAAAGAGAGAGATTTTTGCCGTGGGCGGGGGGGGGGGGGGTCTGGGGAATCGAACCGGGTCCATCAGGCTTTTGCAAGCAAGCGCCTTTAACCTCTAGGTCCTGGACAGCATTTTAATCAGTGCGTTAGAAGATTAAAGGAGAAGAAGCTTTGCAAAAGCGTAAAGAACAGTAAACTCGCAAATCCTTTGGGGGAAGGATTTTTCACCAGGATGCCTGGGCTTGGAAAGGAAGGCTGTGCTCTGCAAAGATGACCGCTAGATGGTACTGCAAACCCACACTCCTCGGCTCTGTGCCGGCTAACAGCAGGTTGCTGGAGACAGAGACCCAGCAGGGGCGGTGACCAGGCGGGCCGGGGCAGCTTAAAGGCGGCGCGGCTGGGCGCTGGGCGCTGGGCTCAGCTGGGTCGTAGCCCTGCCGCCCTTGGACATGGCCCTGCTTCAACAGCCAGGTCCGCACCGGTGGACGCCAAGAGTCCAGTCAGAGCGCAGAGTCCCCGGAGGACATCCGGACGGGGTGCAAGAACAATCTCAGGAAGAGTACTGGTAAATAGCTACAACTATTTTCTAGAAACGGCCCGGAAAACAAATAAAAATCACGAATGCTTACCTTACAGGTAGAGGAGAGCAGAGTTGGTCAGCCAGCTTGTGTAGGAAACTTTTTTTTTTTTTTTAAAGCACCTGGATATGGTATTTAATGTAACGGTAGAATTGTTCTACACCTATAAGGTATAAATATATAGCAAATAATTACAATTCAATGCATTACTTGGCATTAATAAGGAGAGTGAGGACGAGGAATTGTAGCTGTCTCCCCAAAAGTGATGAGTTTGAAGTCAAAACGATTTTGAAATGTAAATCAAGAGAGAAATTGAACAAGAGTGGCTTTGGTATTTTATATAATTTTTTTTTTTTTTTACAGTGTCTTCATGTAGAATTTATAAAGTTACCAAGCTGACTTCATGGAATTCAGGAATTCAGAGGAAATGTTCACTGAGGGGGAAAACACCATTATTTTTCTTTAACTTTGAGGTGCAAAGTAAGCTTATATAATTCAACATGCAACTTTAGTATGTGTTTGTGCTTAAGGTAACAAACAGACTGCCTTGCCAGTCTTAGTGATGACCATCAGGACTAAATTGTGGTGGAGCTGGAGAGGATGGGGACAATGACAAGAACACAGATATTGGTCCTTTTAAAGGGCTACTCATTTGTATGTTCTTCAGAAATCCGAGCTCACTTGAGCAAAGTATGATGCAGTAAGCAGTCCCAGGAATGTGAAAATCTGGCGAGTGGCTGGGATTTTATGGGATTTTTAAAATAGGTTATAGGGGACACTCTAAGAGAGAACTTGGATGCCAAGAAAACAGACATGGAAAGTGAAGTTGTGCTTGGCATAGGGGTGAATGTCATTCTACTAACAGGAGGGAACAGAATGTGAGTTGACAGAAAGTGGGTGAAAACATTAAGCCTGCTTGTTGGAGGGACAGAATTCCAGGCACCAGGAACACTGGTCAGAATGGGGCCAGCCGGGTCCATGCTTCTAACAGGTTGTGTATATCCGTTCCTTTTCTTAGCTCGTGCTTGTCCAGGCATGCTTATGATTGCGGCGCTTGTAGACAGTTAATCTCTTGAGATCACGACAAAAACCTGTCTTACAGTCACCGGGATGCCAAGAGCGGAGGCATTTTCCTCCAGCAATGAATTCCTCATTTCACCTGCATCTTTTGGATCTTACCCTGAATGCCACGGGAGACAGTCTTTTGGGATCAAATGTCAAGAACAAGTCTTCGCCCTGTGAGGACATGGGCATCGCCGCAGAGTTCTTCCTAACTCTGGGTCTTGTCAGCCTCCTAGAGAACGTCTTGGTCATCAGCACGGTCGTAAAGAACAAGAACTTGCACTCACCCATGTACTTCTTCGTGTGCAGCCTGGCGGTGGCTGACATGCTGGTGAGCTTGTCCAATGCTGGGGAGACCATCGTGATCTACTTAATTACCAATAAGCACCTGGTGATGCCGGATGCCTTTGTGCGTCACATTGACAACGTGTGCGACTCCATGATCTGCATTTCTGTGGTGGCCTCCATGTGCAGTTTGCTGGCCATTGCAGTGGACAGGTATGTCACCATCTTCTATGCCCTGCGCTACCACCACATCATGACAGCGAGGCGCTCAGGGCTGATCATTGCCTGCACCTGGACCTTTTGCACAGGCTGTGGCATCATCTTCATCATTTACTACGACTCCACTTACGTCATCATTTGCCTCATCTCCATGTTCTTCACCATGCTGTTCCTCATGGTGTCTCTGTACGTACACATGTTCCTGCAGGCTCGGACCCATGTCAAACGGATGGTAGCCACACCCAGATACAGCTCTGCAAGGCAAAGGACCAGCATGAAGGGTGCCATTACCCTCGCCATGCTGCTAGGGGTTTTTATTGTGTGCTGGTCTCCCTTCTTCGTCCACCTCATCCTAATGATCTCATGCCCTCAGAACATCTATTGCTCTTGCTTTATGTCTCACTTCAACATGTACCTCATCCTCATCATGTGTAACTCTGTGATCGATCCACTCATCTATGCCTTCCGCAGCCAGGAGATGCGGAAGACCTTTAAAGAGATCATTTGTTGCCATGGACTCAGACTAAATTGTCAGCTCCCCAGCAGGTACTGACGTGACATTCTCCTCTCTGGGCACTCATTTCTCAAAATCGGTTTGGTATAGCCCAGGGGCTAGCAAGATCACTAGGAACCTCATGTGCATTCCTTTTTCTCTCTTTTCCAGTTCAAATTAGTGCTGAAGAAGAAACACTCCTTTATTTCTTGGTGGCCATTGTATGTCAGAAGTATTCACGCATTACTTACATATTTTGGGAATGGTCTGTGTCTATGTGTCCTTTTGTCATCTTACTCCCTTTCTGCTCCCATTTCTGGGTCCCCAACCATCCTCCACTTGGTCAGTATGTCCTTAGGAAATGTATGACATCCTGAGTGACAATCTAAGCATGATGAACAGGCTGTGATGGAAATAAACACTGTGGATATATATATCATGTATGATTGCTTTGTTCTACCCTAAAACAGCCCCTTACTTTGCTGGATCCTCCTGGAGTTTTACTTGCTGGTCAAGGAAGAAGAGACACCCAGATCCTTTCCATCTGAAAACTTCATGTTCATTTGTTGTGACTGTCTCCACACCTCTCATTTCCTACACTTTTGGTTTTATGACTTGCATTTGGAATTACCTGGGGAACAATATTCCCCAATTATGCTTTTGCCCGTCATAGTTTTATACTTTCCCAGACAAAAAAGTTTATGCCACAAACCTTGCTTCATGTGTTGTGAATATCTGTGACTTTTCATTACTGTCCTATTCGGGCTCCATTAAGGGTTCCCACATGAAAATTTGGGGATCTAGTTAAGGGCAATGGATGAACACCTGCTCTCACCCTATAGAAAAGATACTCTGGCTTTTTCACATGAGGTCTGTCTTGATGTCTGAAGCCTTGCTGCTGTACTCTTTACAGCATTTTAATCTAATTCTAGCAGCCACCAAAGTTCAGGGGTCCCATCTTTGACCAGGGAACCCATCTTCTCCAATCCAGAATGGAGAAAAGAAGAGTCAAGCTCAGGTCCCAACTTTGCCACTCACTTGCTAAGTGGCCTTAATCATCTCACTTTAGGTTCCACATCTGTGCTATTTTCCCAGGGTGGCTATGGGAAAACGGTATGAGAAAATCTGAGAACTTTGTTTAAATTTTGAAAACACCAGAAGGCCTTTCTTTTTATTTTAAAACATTGACCTATATGAGACAAAAGCTAAGGAAGGACACAGGAGTTAGTGACTAGAGCAATGTGTGGACACCAGGAGTCCTGCTTTGCTCAGAGGGGCTGTGTGGCCTCTGGGTCTCAGGGTTCTCCTATAAAATGAAGGTCATATATCCCCCAGGTCACTTGCTACATTTCTTTAGTAGCTTCTTGGTATCAGTCTTTGTTCCTTGGTTTGGAGATTCACATTGAGACTGGTCCCAAATGAAGGTGAAAATGTAAGAAGACCAGTGGGCCATTAGGGAAGATTTAAGGGACAGAGAAGAACTTCCTGGGTATAGTCACATAAATAGCTTTGGGCTTGACACACCCCTACCCCAGCATAGAAAGAACTGGTGCTGATCAATAGGAAAATACACGAAATGTCCAAATCTTCTGCAAGTGACAAATTAACAAGTTGTTTGGAGGGACAGTAGTCCTTCAAAATGTTTTCTGTTTCTTCTTGCTGGAAATGTATGTGCACGTTTTGAAGAGAAAGTAAGTGTTCTCAATGTAATTAGCATGGAAAATACAGTCCAGTGTTGTGGCTGCCATGGGTACTGTGCAGGGTGACTCTCATCTGCGCATGGGCACTGATATAATGGTTGTTGTTACTAAGCAAGTTCTTGTTGAAACTTTTGCTTAATACCCCTGAGTACTAAGGATGGTCACCAGACTTCCAACCCTAGAGTAAACTTTGTGGTCTCATTGGTTTCATATTGAAGTTGTCTTATTATGCAGATTCTCTGCTCTAGAAGGCTCGTGGCTGACTGAAAATTCTGACGTTTATATGAAGGTCTTTAAGGAAATGCTCAAATGTCTTTCAATCTCTATATAAATAGTATGAAATAACTCATGTGTTCAAGTGGATTTTCCTTTGGAAGGAATGTATGGTATGTATGCAGTGACTTGTTAAATATCTGTAAATGAGCTGACGCCTCGCACCTAAAACAGTTCCCCAAACAAAAGATACATGTGTACATCAAACATTGTATGGCATTGTATGCTAACTTCCTGCTTATGTTGACATATATTTGGTGTAAAAACATATACTCCAAGAGATGGAAAAAAATATAGAATGATGTATCATCTAAAATATATAGCTAAATATATGCTATAGATAAAATGGAAGGACTGTCATACAGATGTGTGGAACTCTGAGAATCGGGTGTTGCAACCTGAGAAGTCATATGCTTTAGTGAATTTTACTAGACAATATTTACTGCCTATATAATGTTGATTCAAAATGATATTACTCCAACAAATAAAATAAAATTCATACTTGACTTTATAGCGCTCAAAAGTCTGTTTTAGTAAAAAGTTATAGCCAGGTGTGGTGGCGCACGCCTTTAATTCCAGCACTTAAGAGGCAGAGGTAGGAGGATTGCCATTTGAGGCCACTCTGAGACTACATAGTGAATTCCAGGTTAGCCTGGGCTACAGTAAGACCCTACCTTGAAAAAACAAAACAAACAAACAAAAAAAAGAAATTTATTTATTAAAAATACATAACCTTTTGGGCTGGAGAGATGACTTAGGGGTTAAGGTGTTTGCCTACAAAGACTAAGGACCCAGGTTTGATTTGATTCCCCAGTACTCACATAAGCCAGATGCACCAGGGGGTGTGCATGTGTCTGGAGTTCTTTTGCAGTGGCTATAGGCCCTGATGCACCCATTCTCTATCTGCCTCTCTATTTTAAAATAAATAAAAAATTTAAAAAGTCCATTTTGGAGTTATCACCTTTTATGGGCTCAATGTGGGGCTGGAAGTGTGGGCTGTCAGAATATCTTTCATCCAAAAGCCATGGGTACTTAGCAAGATTCTCCCCCACCAAAATGAACAACAACAAAAGACCCAGAAAAATTCTGTTCTGTAGATTTATTTTATTTTATTTAGTTTTTTTTTTTTTTTTTTTTTTTTTCCGAGGTAGGGTCTCACTCTAGCCCAGGCTGACCTGGAATTCACTACAGAGTCTGAGGGTGGCCCTGAACTCATAGCAATCCTCCTATTTCTGCCTCCTGGGATTAAAGGCGTGCACACCACGCCTGGCTACATTTAATTTTTTAAAACAGTGTGTGTGTGTATATGTGTGTATAACAGTATTCTCATCTTAACCATTGTTTTGGTGCTTTCTTGGTGGCAGGTGATCCTGTAGAAGCAAACAGCTTCCAAGTCTTAGTCAGCCACTTCACATAGCAACAATTTACTGTTTATTTTTCTATCATGCTATATGCTCAAGTGGCTCAATAGCAGGACATCTTATTACTCAAGGAGCCCACTGATGTGTATTCATATCAATTCTGATATACACCTGCTTGTGAATTTCTTTTCTAATCACATTTCTTTCCTTAAAATAAGTCATGTGGCCCAACCTCAAAATGGGTCAAGAAAATTCAACCCCTCAGTGTCTGAACAGTTGTGCGTATGACATGGCATGTTCTCAGCACAATGCAAGAAGTGTGACCAGCAGTGTCCTTGTCCTCAAGGAGCTTATGGGCTCCTTGCAATGGCCACATATGTGAACAGGTTACACCCTGTAGTGAAGAATGAACTTGTGTGGCATGGTCATCAATACATAGAATGAAGTTTGTGATGGATTTTCACATCAGAAAACTGACACATGTGCTTATGGACAGAAGTCACAGTTTTAGGGTGAGGAGATGAGTTTGAGCTCCTGCGGTGGAGATATTCCTGGCTCTTTACTCACTACAAAACACTTTTTAAGAAATGAAACATACAAACTTTATTTAACAAAAGTAACAGGTAAAGTCAAACAGGCACTTATAATTGAGAAAAAAACTGATAAAAAAGCAACTATCTTAAACACCTTAACAATAATGTACTTGCAGTTGCATTTAACTGATTTCTGTTGCTGTGCAAAATACAGCTCAGGCACAGGAACGGAGGGGTCATTTGCACATTGGTCACTGAGTACTACCCTTGAACACACACATGTACATTCGATTGGAAGAAGAGTTGAGGGTCCCGGATGTACTTCATTTTTACTGTTCTTTTGGAAGAGGTCGCCTAAAGGTGTGGCGCTGGCTCGTGAATCATGTAAGGAGTCCATCCTGGACTCTGTTGAACACCAAGTCTCCTCCACTCCTCTTCAGGCATGAGATGGGGCTGAGCTAGTTGTTTGGAAAGTCCTCTGGGTAAGATGCCGGTACTCCGCGCTTGTGGAAGCGCTGGTCCGAGTAGATCTGTTTGTGGGGGGCAGAACTTCCAGTGCACACACCAGTGGAAGTCAAAGAACAGGAATCAAGCACAGAGGAAACCACGCCTGCTTCCTACCTGCTCGAGGGCTCTTTTGAGACCCAAGAAACACTCTTTTGGGTTAAAATAGAGAGAGGGAGAGAGAGAGAAGAGAGAGAGAGAGAGAGAGAGAGAGAGAGAGAGAGAGAGAGAGAGAGAGAGGAAGAGAGAGAGAAAAAAATATTACAGCTAGTGAAATCACTGGGAGTCTAATAGTTTATGAAGGTTCTTGAAGGATGGATTAAATCTGAATAAAGGAACATGGGATGGGAAATATTTTTTTGTGTGTCAAACCAGTCTGATTTCAGGTAAGCCAGAAGTGAGGACAAGAGGGAAAGATGACTGAAAGGTGTCAGTCATCAAGGCTGAGACCCATGGTCCCTGAAAGCCAAGCAGAAGAATCAATTATATTCTGTTTTATAGAAACTAGAGAAAAACTTTTATTTCTCTTTTAAAATATATAACAGGGTCTGATAAAACTGTGTTTATAAATAAGTTTTACAGAAAGTTTGTATTTCCTTAAAGAGAAACAGAAAGAGAGACAGAGAGAGATAGAGAGAGAGAGAATATGAATGGGAGATCTAGGTGGGCATCTGATACAGAGAGGATGAAGGGCCAGAGGCTAAGGGTAGATGGTGGGACAAGGAAGGAGAGAATAGGAAGCTATATTAGAGGAGGCAGTCTCTCTCTCTCTCTCTGGAAGACTATGTGCTTTAGAAAAAGAAAGAAAGCAAAGGAATCAGGCCCAGGTTCATGAGGTCTTGCTACACTATCTTTCTATACTATATGGGTTTTGGAAATATGTTTGGAAATTTTGGACACTGCACTGTGTATGAACTCTCATTGTTCTTTTCTGATATCTTTCAGATCACAACTTGTTTTGTGTCTCTCCTAGCTCCTCTTCCATCCATACCTGCTTCCTCCCTCCCCGCCTGCCTTCTGTACTTCCTTCTTCCCTCCCTCCCTCCATTTTCTCTCTTTCCATTCTTACTTGAAGGGTAAATGAGTTTTGTTAAGCCTTTTAATCTCGGTTCTAAAGACAAGATTTGACTGTATCTGCATAGATGGGGGCCGGGGGCGGGGGGGGGGGAGCTGACCTGCCAATTAGCTCCCTGCTGTCTGATGACTGACCTTGCTGCCACCATGTTAGCATGCCCAACTAGGTATACATGAGCCACTGTTGCCGTCCGGTTCGCATTGCTGGTAGAAATCACCCAACCAAGAGCAGCTTCTGGGAAAAAGAGATTTATTTTGGCTTACAGGCTCGAGGGGAAGCTTCACGATGGCAGGGGAAAACGTTGGCCTGAGCAGAGGGTGGACATCACCCCTGGCCAACAGAAGATGGACCACAGCAACAGGAGGGTGTGCCAAACACTGGCATGGGGAACCTGGCTATAAAGCCCTTAAGCCCGCCCCCAACAATACACTCCCTCCAGGAGGCATTAATTCCCAAATATCCATCAGCTGGGAACCTAGCATTCACAACACCTAAGTTTATGGGGGACACCTGAATCAAACCACCACAGCCATGAAAAGCAGTCACAGATGAGAGCATTTCAGGTCTCTCCTAACACAATCCCAATGGCTTCCAAAGCTCAATCTCGATTTTATTGTCCTTCTATCTGTAACTAAATTTCCTGTCTATTTTCATTTTCTACACATAGACCACAAGGCCTGTGACAGGACCACTGGACTTCTACCCTTCTGAGCCAGGAGAAGCTTTCACTGGCTCCACAGCCTTTCTGTCTCTATCCACTTGGCCTCTTGTGCAATATTTGAAGCTCCTGTTGTATCATAACACTAACTTCCATGGAGTCCCTAACATTTTCTATCTTGATTTCTACATCCCCCCCCCTTTTTGTGACAACATGTTGACCTTCTCTGGCTCTTTTGTCTGTCCCATGTTTTTTTTTTCCCCCTGAGACTGTATATTTAAATTTTTTTTTTTTTTTTTTTACTTATTTGTGAGAGAGAGGCAGAGAGGGGGAATAGGGAGAGAGAGAATGAATAGTGCCAGGGTCTCCCACAGCAGCCAACACACTTACATACATGGTCCACTTTGGGCATCTGGCTTTATGTAGGTACTGGGGAATCTAATCAAGGTTGGCAGGTTTTAAAACTTTTTTTTTAAAAAATATTTTGTTTATTTCTGAGAGAAAGAGAGAAAGAAATGAGCATTCCAGGATCTCTATTCACTGCAAACGAACTCCAGATGCATGCACCACTTTGTGAATGTGGCTTAAGTGGGCACTGAGGAATTTAACCCGAGTTCTTAGGTTTTGTAGGCATGCACCTTAACCACTGTGCAATCTCTCCATTCTCAAGGTTGGCAGGTTTTTCAAACAAGCACCTTTAACCCTGATCCATCTCCTCAGCCCCTGAGACTATCTTTAGAAGCTTTACTTAAAAACACTTTGTTTCTCTCAGAGATCTCATAACTCCAATGATTTTGACTTAAACATTAAAAAAAAAAATAACACTTTTGTGTTTTCAAAATATTTTTGTATATTTTGAAGCAGAGAGAGTGAGCAAGTGAGCAAGTGAGCATGCCAGGGCCTCCCATCATTGCAAAGGAATTCCAGGACACATGTGCCACTTTGTGCATCTGGCTCTTTGTGGGTTCTAGGGAATCAAACCCAGGCCATCAGGCTTTGTAGCAAGTGCCTTTAACTGCTGAACCATTTCTCCAGTCCATTTTGGAGATTAAAAAAAATTTTTTTGTTTATCTTTATTTATTTGAGAGGGAAGACAGACAGAGAAAGAGGCAGAGAGAGAGAGAGAGAGAGAGAGAGAGAGAGAGAGAGAGAGAGAATGGGTGCCCCAAGGCCTCTAGCCACTGAAAATGAACTCCAGATGAATGCGCCACTTTGTTCATCTGGCTTATGTGGGTCCTGGGGAATCGAGCCTTGAACTAGGGTCCTTAGGCTTCACAGGCAAGTGCTTAACTGCTAAGCCATCTCTGCAGCCCCTGGAGTTTTTTTCTTAATGTATACTAATAGTACATATTAAGCTGGGAGTGTTGGCACACGCCTTTAATCCCAGCACTCAGGAGGCAGAGGTAGGAGGATCGCCGTGAGTTCGAGGCCACCCTGAGACTACATAGTGAATTCTAGGTCAGCCTGAGCTAGAGTGAGACCCTACCTTGAAAAACTAAAAATAAAAAAAGTACATATTAATGGGGGATTGTTTTGTTAAAGGGATACAGTGTCATATCTTCATATATGCATATTGTCAACTCTAGGCCCTTTCACTTTACCCTTCCCTCACTTTCCAGCCTCTTGTAATCACTCTTGTACTTTTAGGATGACTCGTGTGTGCTGATATAGTATGTGTCACATGGTCTGTGGTATGTATATGTATTGTATACACACGTGGAAGCAGAAGTGTGTGTCCCATGCACATGAGGAGGACGTTGAGTGTCCTCCTCTATCACTGTCCTGCGTTGTTTCCCTGAGTTGGAGTCTCTTACTGATGGGCTGACCAGGAAACCACAGCAGTTCTCCTGTCTCCGCACCTCCAACCCCCTCCTCTGCCCCACGATTGAGGTTAAAGGAGTATGTCACCACACAGGGCTTTTTTATGTGGGAGCTGAGGATCAAATTAAGGCCCCCTCAGGGCCGCATGCTTGTGTAACAAATATTCTTACTCTCTGAGCCATTTTCTTTTCAATCTTTCACTTTCACAGTGGGAAAGAATATGAGGGGTGTGTGTGTGTGTGTGTGTGTGTGTGTGTGTGTAGCTTATTTCACATAATATCATCTACTTCCACCCATTTTGCTGCAAAGCACAGAACTTCTTTATGGCTGAACAGTACTTCATTTTAACACTATATGTATAGTATTAATATTAATTATTTATAATTATTTTATTTATGATTATAATTATTTATGATCATTTTAATATTTATTAATATTAATATTTATATGCATATAAAGTTTTTTGGGGCACCTTCATGTTGTTCTCCATAATGGCTACATTCATTTATTTTGCCATTTACAAGGTGTGAACATTTATTTTCTCTACTTCTTTATTGCCATTCTCTATGAACCAATGATATCTTATTGTAGTTTTTTTTTTTTTTTAATTCATTTTTGAGACAGAGAAAGAGGGAAAGAGAGAGAATGGGTGTGCCAGGACCTTCAGCCTACTGTGAAAGAACTCCAGATGTGGTCGCCCCCTTGTGGAGTATGTGCAACATTGCATGCTTGCGCCACTGTGCATCTGGCTATGTAGGACCTGGAGATTTGAACGTGATTTCTTAGGCTTCAGAGACAAGCACCTTAACTGCTAAGCCATCTCTCCAGCCTTCACTGTAGTTTTGATTTCTCATAGCTGCGATAGCATTTTCTCCATATATTTTTTGGCTACTTGTATTTATTCTTTTAACTCTAGAATAAAGGTTGCCACATCCATGACTTCTGCCTGATGTTGTAAAAAAATACATACCAGGTGCCTCAAACTCCGCTTCACAGAGTTCTTCCTTACTCCCCTGTTGTAGTCAAACTATCTTCTTGACCTCTAAGCCCAGAGGCTTTGGGGACATCTTGGCTTCCTTCCTCACTGTAGTCATTTCTAGAAAGACATTTGGAAAATCCTATAGGATCTGCTGTTGAGGTGCCTCATCCTTAATTCCTTCATTCTAGGTTCTGCCTCATTACCTTTTAGTTTGGAGTCTTTGTGTTAATACGCAAACTACTTCCCGTTCCACTCCCACATCCATTCTCCCTGCATTAGTATCCTAGCAGTATCCCTCTATTTGGAAACTTCCCATGCCACCCCACTCCCATGCTTGCCCTTTAAATACCAGACCCTTGCCTTCCCCTTCAAGCTCCTCCAGAATAGTAGCCAATCCTGTCGCCACTCACACCACTTGATGCTCCTGAGCACAACTTGAGTTTTTCTTCTTCCAGCTCTGCAGGGGTCACCCTATCTAAGCCATGTGATTTTCAATGTGTCATCCTAACTCCCTTCTGATATCTACAGTCATGTGTTCTGTCAGCTCTCTCGGAGAGAAGAGAGTGTGTCTGTCCTTCACAAGCGCACTAAAACATTTGTGGGCATGGCCTGCGTTCAGTAGGGCAGGGCTGTCCATATCTGCTCTGTGTGCTATTGGAGTGGCAACTGGACATTAACAATGTCGCCAGTGAGACTGAGAAACATAGCTTTTTTTTTTTTTAAAACTTAATTTATATTTATAATTAACCACAGATGGTTGCTAATACCACATTGAATGATGGTAGAGTTTAGCATTTGGTTCATTACATATAACAAAAAACTGCAGATAGAAACCAACCCAAGAGGAAGATATACTTCTTTTTTACATTAAGAATCCTCAAGATAGGCATTTCAGAGCTAGATTGGAGCTCATTGTGTCAAAAGGAAATGAAGCTTCTAGGATTCTTAAGGCTAATTTATGGCCTATGCTCTATATATTAAAATTGAATCATAGGTTAGATGGAAGGATGACTAGGAATGTCAATTTTCATCACAAATATATTCCCTAAATCTGGGAAAGTTTCTTTTCCTTTCTTTAATTAGTTGTATTTTATTTCTTCATTTCTCTATGTTGAGATTGTCTATATTTCTTATCTTTCTCTTCACATTTTCTTCTCTTTTGAAAAATATTTTATTTATTTATTTGCAAAGAGAGAGAGAAGAGAGACAGACAGAGATAGAATTTGTGCACCAGGGCCTCTAGCAGCTGCCAGTGCATGTGACGCTTTGTACCTGGCTTTCCATGGGTACTGGGGAATAGAACCTGGGTCATTAGGCTTTGCAAGTAAGTGCCTTAACTATTGAACCATCTTTCCAGCTCTCTTCTTTTCTTTTCTTATGCATTCTGAAAGATTTCTTCAACTTTATCTCTTTCTCTCAATCTCTTCTCTTGGTGTTCTTTTTATTATTAGTGAGACAAAGTTGTGCTATGTAGGCTAGGCTGGCCTGGAACTCACAATCCTCCTGCCTCAACCTCCCAAGTATGGGGTTATAGATATATACAACCTTGTCTTCTATTTTTAACTGAGAAATTATATTGAATTCTTGTTACTTTTTATCATTTCATTGTCTTCTTTCTACAATAACCTGATTTTGAATACATGGATCCATATTTTGTACAATATTCCTCTAGTTTACAAATAATTCAATCTGTTTGCTTAAAACATTTGCTTTCTCTGAATTCAATTTTTTCATTTCTTATGCTCCTTCCTGCTTATATGGCTCACTTCCTTTAAAATACAGGTGCTTAAGTTTTCTATCCACACTTATCAGCAAAAGGGTAGGTTTGATGGACTTATACTGCATAGACTTCCTTAAAGCTCTCTGGAATGAAACAGGCAGGTTGGTTGACTCTGGAGTAGGTGGGCAAATCAATTACCAGACTTGACTCAAAGGGTGTTGAGGCTGGGAACCAATAGGCTAACACGGGTCCATTCAGTACCTGTGGATCAACACGAGGAAATCTGAATTGGCACTTTGCTCCTCCTTCTGGTAATATGGTTGTTGCCCTTGTTGGTACCTTGAGGCATGATTCTGCACTCACCATCTGCACTTAGTGGGGTACAGTGAAGGACACACTGCTTTTAGTGGAAAGTACCTATGTGGATCACCTCTTTTCCCACCCTGGTTTTCAATTCTGCTCACCCTAGTGCCTTCCTTCCAGGTTACTTTTGTATGCATTTGGCTGCAGTTGTCTAAAGCCAGCCTATTTATCAACCACCTCATATACTTCCGGTTTCAAAAGTTCATTCTAAATTCTAGTCCTTTCATGGCCTATCTTGCTGTCTTGTCTCTGTGCCCTTATGACTCTATCCTGTGTGTGTGTGTGTGTGTGTGTGTGTGTGTAGGTCAGAGGACAACTTTCAGATGTCACTCTTCACCTCCCTCTTATTCTCTGCCATGAGCTTCTGGGAAATTCTCCCATCTCCCATGTTGCCCTCAGCATACTAGGATTGCAGAAGTCCGTTTGGCCTTCAGGCTTTTTATGTGAGGTATAGGGATTGAATTTATGTGTTCACACTTGAGTGAAAAGTGTTTTATCTACTGGCTGGGGCGAGCCCCCTGTCCTGTAGGAGAAGAACGACCACCAGACGAAGATCCTTCTTGATCACACTTTATTGGAGAGCCTCTTGGTTAACAGGAAAGCTAATGGCGAGGGGCGAGGGGCGCAGGAGTGTAGCTGCTTTTATAGGGCAGAATACTACGGGGCGCCTGCTGATTGGCTGCCATAGGCTCACCCGCCCACAGGAGCCACGGGATAGGCTCAGGACAAGGTGCATCAAGTGCATGCGCAACCTGAAGTGAGGTTGGCGCCAAGGCGCTGCCTAAATAAGGAATTGTTTACCTCAAGACTGGCAGGAAGCCAGCGCCATCTTGTAATGGCGTCTGCATTAGCTCCCTACAACTGGCCATTGATTTATTTAAGAGAGAGTGAAAGAGAAAGGGGGGAGGGAGGGAGAATATGGGCGGGCTAGGGCCTCTGGCCACTGAAAATGAACTCCAGATGCATGCTCCACTTTGTGCATTGGCTTACCGTGGGTACTAGTACATTGAACCTGAGTCCTTAGCCTTCACAGGCACACACCTTAACCACTAAGTCATCTTTCCAGCCTTCTATTTAGTTTTAATGACCATTTCTGTAGATTTTTAGGATTATGTGGAGATAGGTACTTGTATCATATGTCCTTTGCCTGAGAAAGTTTTGATGGTGTTTGGAGGTGACTTGGAGCTAGCAGGAGCTGGCTTCTGTGGGGAGCAGGGCGGGGAGGAGGCAAGGGGTGGCCAGATTCCTAGTACACCTTGATTCTACTTAGAAGTTGGCAGCCATGCCCAGGACTGCAATCTGTGCCAAAGCCAACTAGGTGGAAGGGTTTTGCTTCATTCTACTCAGCCTTTGAGCCTAGCTAAGGAGGAGAAAGTGGATCAGTTCATTCAAGCAAAGCACCTAGCCCAGGCCCCAGGAGAGAGGCTACAATTCAAAGGGCCCAGAAGATCCTTTCAGAGCCATCCTTTGCAAGTGAATGCTCAAATTCTCTTATGCCAGCAGGAGGCAGTAAACTTGCTTCAGATTTGGGGGTTCTGTTTTCCACCCACAGCCCTCCAACCAACTGACAATTTAAGTAGCCTCAGGTGAAACATTCTCTCAAGCTCAGTGCTTTAGAAGCTGTTCAAAATGTTAGGTATTGACTTTGCATTGTCTTCTGTATTTTGAAACGATTTATGCATTCAGTCCTTGACCCACCTTAAAAAGGAGGTAAATATTATTATGTGTGATTTAATTCTGGGAGCCTGGATCTTAAATTAAGTAACTCGTACAAGATGACCCTCCTCATAAGTGGTTGATCTGAATTCAAGCTTAAGGGCTTTGCCTCTTTCTACATGTCTTTGTTGTCTTAAGCCCTTGATGGTCTCTGTTTTCTTTGGCTTCCTACCATTCTCTGCATGGGCTTCATGTGGTTCCATGATCCTCCATGAGGGTTTTGGCCACATACTTCAATCTTGCCTTCCCATGTGCATGCATAGAGGTATGTATATGTGTGACTAGTCAGAGCTGGCCGTGGGTGGTTAGGTGAATGACAGTCCAGGGAAGACTTACTGGTAAGAACAGGTGTGGGAGGAGTCTGTAGAAAACCCTGGTATGGGTCCAGGGTTGTATAAAACCTGCAGTGTCCTAGGTAGCTCAGGACCAGATGAGACAGGGTAACTAGGAGTTAGCCAGCATTCAGTCACTATACCGTGGCGGCTTTCAGGCAGCATTTTGTTTTTCTTGCGCTTTTGGGCATGCTGCAGCTCCTTTGGCTAGAGGTGCATTATCATGACCTCCCTAGCCTCTGTCTGGTAGGTAGATATGCATGGAATTATCAGAACTGCCCTAGCCTCTGTCCAGTAGGTAGATAGGCGAGGCAGGAATTATCATAACCTCTCTAGTCTCTGTCCAGTTCATAGATAGGCATGGCAGGAATTATCAGAACCATCCTAGCCTCTGTCCAGAAGGTAGATAGGCATGGCAGGAATAGGAGGGAGGAATGACAGGAGAAGGGGACATGAATTGAAGGAGAGGACAGGAATCATAGTAGAGGGGACAGGAATAGCAGGAGGGCCCTACAGGAAACCTTACCATGGCAGTGGGGATAGCAGGAAGGTGGAAGGGGCTCTTGTAAATCTCTTATGTGCCTGAATGCAATGCCCCTTACAGACCGTGCAGGCATCAAGAGTTAGCTTCTCTGGGGACTGGAGAGATGGCTTAGCAGTTAAGCGCTTGCCTGTAAAGCCTAAGGACCTTAGTTCAAGGCTCGATTCCCCAGTCCCCACATAAGCCAGATGCACAAGGTGGCACATGCATCCTGGAGTTCCTTTGCAGTGGCTGGAGGCCTTGATGTGCCCATTCTCTCTCTCTCTCTCTCTCTCTCTCTCTCTCTCTCTCTCTCTCTTTCTCTCTGTGCCTCTTTCTCTGTCTGTCGCTCTCAAATTAATACATAAAAATAAACCAAAAAATTTTTCAAAAAAAGTTATCTTCTCTGGGCTTCTTGGAATTTACCCACTTATTCCATTGGGGGGCGCGGGGCAAAGCATTGTCTTCCAACGCTCACGTCCATTCATTTGTTTATGGAGCAGGAATTGAGTACTGGTATCAGGGAATGTGTCCTGAATGAGAGGCAGTGAGGCAGTTCTTTCCTGGAAGCGGTCCTTGTCTGTGTAGACATGGAATAAGGATTGAAATCGGAAGATTTAAAGGCACAGGTTCAAACACAGGGCCTACCATGTTCCTTAAGGATCTGGTGGCCAGGTCCCCCAACCACAGGGTCGATTGGGACTTGGAGTGGACTGGTGGATGAAATAAAAGGACTAGGAAAGCATCTGCAGTCTTGCCCATTGGTCTTTTCATCTCCTGTGTCTTCCAGCCCCCACTGAGATCCAGGGCACCTCGGGCTTACGTGGGAGTATGCGTGCAGACATCCGTGGCAGAGTGCACTGCACTTCTCTGACTTGTAGCCTCTCCTGGGCCCAGCCATCAAATCCATGCAACTGCCTAAGATTTAATCCGAGCTTAGCATGTGCACTCTCAGACTTAAATTTGCTTCCCGGAGATCCCTAAACTTTCCTGTGCCCCAGAATCCAGGAGGAACAGGGGGATAGGAGATTTGAGGCACTGCAGGATGAAACCTGGGACCAAAGCATGCACACAGCTCTCAGTGTCTCACACAGACATGCTGGCTTCCATTATGTCTGTCTGTTACCTCTTCTTGCAGCCTCATCAGATGTGGAGTCATCTTTGGTGACTTTTACTCCTTGGAAGCCACTCTCTCCTGTGGCCACACATACATCAATTCCGGGAATTTTTCAACTGCCCGATATCCCAACCACAGATGTAAGTGATCCAGATCTTGGGATCTGGATTTTGTCTCTCTGTGCTTTCCTTTGGGCCTCTCTTCACCCTGCCTCTGGCTTTGTGCTTATGTAAGTGAATGCATTAGGCTTACATCTTGGTGAGCACAAAGCCAAAATCATCAAGGCCAAGACCTAATCGAGTTGAGAAGTATTTACTACCCGCAAAAGGAAAGCATGGGCGTCATTTCCAAAGCAACACCCCTCCCGAACAACAGAAGCCTTGGGGTTCTGCTGAGCCAGGCTGCTGTACACATTCATACCGGGAGAGCACTTCGGGGCAAGCACATTTCTGAGCATGCTCAACTCAAGATATAAACTACCGAGCATCTCAGTAGAGGTCAAAGTTCAGGAAGAAAAGATGGGGCTGGAGGGATGGCTTAGTGGTTAAGGCATTTGCCTGCAAAGCCAAAGAACCCGGGTTCAATTCCCTGGGACCCACGTTAGCCAGATGTACAAGGAGGTGCATGTGTCTGGAGTTCGTCTGCAGTGGCTGGAGGCCCTGGTGCACCCGTTCTTCCTCTGTCTCTCTCCCTCTGTCTCTTGTTCCCTCTTTCTCTGTCAAATAAATAAATGAAAAATACTTTAATAAAAAAGAAAAGAAAAGATGAGGGGAAGGAGCATTTCCCCAAATACATTAGGTCTACTTTGTAAACGTGGTAGGAAGTGTAACAGTTTTGGGGGTTCAGGAAGGTTCTTGAACTCTAAACCCCTAGTTTGTGTTTGTATTTACCCAAAGAATTGAGGCAAACCAGGCTGAGATGGATAATTATTAAATAATTACATTTTATTCAGAAATGAGTATCAGGGATATGAGGAAGTGTGAGGGCTTGAGAACCAGGAAGGGACAGCGGGTGCACCCCAGGGGCTCCGAGCCCACGGGGGAAGTGAGCCTGAGCCTGGACCCCGAAAGGGGATCTAGAGAGGAAAGAGAAGAAAGTGCTGAGAGCTCCTGCAATAGGGAGGTAGGAGGGGGTAGACAGCGCATGTGGGAGTAGAGTGTTGGGGTGCGGGGAGTTTACCAGGGTCTGGAAATTCAGGAGAGATGAACAGCCAGCAAAGAGAGAGAGAGAGAGAGGTGGGGGAGAGAGAGAAAGAGCTGCCCACCTGGTAAGCATCTGCTTATGATCTTGTTGCGGTGGGCCTTACCTTCAGTTTCAGATGAGCCAGAGGGAGGGCTGATTGGTTTGGGTTAGGGGCTGGCTTAATAAGCCACGTGGGCTGGAGAGATGGCTTAGCAGTTAAGTGCTTGCCTGTGAAGCCTAAGGACCCCGGTTGGAGGC
Organism: Jaculus jaculus; assembly: GCF_020740685.1. Taxonomy (NCBI): domain Eukaryota; kingdom Metazoa; phylum Chordata; class Mammalia; order Rodentia; family Dipodidae; genus Jaculus; species Jaculus jaculus. The sequence continues at coordinate 174,635 of NW_025423509.1, read as the reverse complement.
TCAACTCCCCAGGACCCACGTGAGCCAGATGCACAATGGGGCGCATGCGTCTGGAGTTCGTTTGCAGTGGCTGGGAGCCCTGGCGCGCCCATTCTCTCTCTCTCTTTCTCTCTCTGCCTCTTTCTCTGTCTGTAGCTCTCAAATAATAAATAAATAAAATAAACAACAACAAAAAGATTTAAGAAGCCACGTTTTGGGGCAGAACTTAACCAACCACAATGCCAGCCAGAGTCAGATTTAGACTCTAGGAAAGGGGAACTCCCTTCCAGGTAGAGCTCGGGTTGTTTGTGGAAAAAGAAATCTAGGAAACTCCTTTAGTCAAGAGATAAGGACAGAAGAGATACTTCTCTGATCTCTAGTAAGATGGAGATTGCAAGGGAAGACTTATGGACATTTCTCCTTTTCAGTTGCAGCACCCAGTCACCCCAAACTACCTGACAAAGCTACGGGACTCCATCTCAGAAGGTTCTCGTGTGCACTTGGTCAGCAGCCTGTGACCGGTGTCCAGGATGCTTAACGCGGACAGGACCTCCCTGGTCACTCCAGCTTACATCATTGGTCAGTGATCCAATGACAGCAAAGCACAGGCCAGGCAGACTTTTGACAAAAAGTTAATAACAGCTGTTATTTTTCCTACTCCAGAGCCCTTCAGATGAATCCATTCTCTTCAGCCCCCTCCCCAGCTTTCCAGTTTTCACGTGATCAGCATTGTCTCTTGCCTCTGTATAAATGTCAGGTGGTGTGGGTGGATCTGTTTACTTCATGCACATGAAAGCAAAACAGTTCTTGGGCTTTTATTTGTGATCAGAGAACAAGGGTACTTTGAAGGAGCATTGAAATAGATCCACCCCCAGATCCCCTGTGCTTCTGTGGCTGCTAACAATTGGTGACGTGGAGTTGCTTTTTTTTTTTTTTCATAATAGAACAGGAAATGTGCTTCTAGGCCTTTTTCTCTGTATTGAAGGTTTTGTGTTGACTTTCCCTTGTCCTCTTAGCTGGTTTCTACACATCACAGACACAGCTGCATTCTGAAACAAGGATCCAAATCCTCAAGACCCCTGTGCCCCCTCTCTGGGTTCCTTTGTTGCCCTGTGGTTCTACCTCAGCGCTTGTCACTCAGCCACGGGCACTGTCCACATCCCACTGCTGTGGGGAGCAGTGGAGTTCCCTGCTCTAAGTTACTCCACATTGGGCCGAACAGCAGTTTTTCCAGCTTTCTCTTAGCCCGAGAGAGTCTATTTTACAAGCGGCATTTGGCTGCATTTTGCCTGCACAGGCGGAGGCACGTGAACAGCACTCTGTCCTTGGCATCACCCACAAGGCACAGATTTGATCAACAGTGTGTTCCTAAAATTCAAAATTCAAAATGTAGGAGAATCAGGAGAAAGCTTAGCTTCTTTTAGGACATTTTACTTAGGGACAGAAGCCCAGAGGTTCCTCTTTGGAATCCCATGTGTCACCCCTCCTTGGCAGTAACGGATCTCACAGTTGACTGAGACTCAGTTGCAACAACCGCAGTGCCCTCTGCTGCCCACGGGGTCGCATGCTGCCTAGCCGGGCAGCCTCACTACCCAGGTGGACCGGCCCTGGAGTTCGAATCTGCAAGCCAATAGAGTCTTCCCCTTACGGACCTGATGCTGACAAAAGAACCCGTTTTCAGTTGACGATAAAGGCCTGTCCATGCTTTTTCCAGGCCCCCTCTCTCTGCCTCTCCTCTTGTTCTGGTCACAGGGTTACACACGAGTCTGGCTTCCAGGTGGGGTGAGGGGAGAGCAGAGGTACTGTTCCTTGGCCTGAGTAGCTTTTCTGCTTGCCTCTTATTTTATACTTTGGGGTAACTTCTCACTTCAATTACGTGTGTGATTTTACTCTGGTTTCTGAATGTACACTGTGTGTATTTCCCTTACGCTTTAAAGCTACCACCTGGGCATTTCTGCTAAACTCTGAGCCTGCTACCTGTGAAGTTTCTCTAAACTCAGGGTAACCGTGGGTATAACTAGAGAAAGAGAGAGAAAAAGAAAAAGAGAGAGAGAGCGCCAGGGCCTCCAGCCACTGCAAATGAACTCTAGAAGCATGTGCCACTGTAACATCTGCCTTACATGGGTCCTGGGGAGTTGAACCTGGGTCCTTTGGCTTTGCAGGCAAGTGTCTTAGCTGCTAAGCCATCCCTCTAGCCCAAATGTCACCTTAAAAAAAAAAAAAAAACTATTCGGGCTGGAGAGATGGCTTAGCGGTTAAACGCTTGCCTGTGAAGCCTAAGGACCCCGGTTCAAGGCTCGGTTCCCCAGGACCCACGTTAGCCAGATGCACAAGGGGGTGCATGCGTCTGGAGTTCGTTTGCAGTGGCTGGAAGCCCTGGCGCGCCCATTCCTCTTTCGCTCTCTGTCTGCCTGCCTGCCCGCCCCTCCCTCCCTGTGCCTTAACCGCTAAGCCATTTCCCCAGCCCCCACTTACCCTCTTAACTTTCTTCCACAGGGAGGCTCAGGGGGCTTGCTCCTATACAAGCTCCTAGGTTTTATCCTCCACATGCTGTGACTCCACTCTAGTCTTTCCCTAAAAAAAAAAAACAACAACAATTTCTCTTAAGTAGATCTAATGTACTCTGCTGTGTTTTCCACCTGAGTGAGTATTTCTTACCTTCCACATGCTTGTGACTGCTTTAGCCCTCTCCCTAGGTTCCAATGTCCTTTAAATAAATCCCACAATTTGCGATTTCTCCTTCAATAAACTCAGTAACTCACAATTTGTCTTTCTTGAGTCCACTTTTATCAATTCTTTGTTAAATATAGGACAGGACCCAAAATTGGGATTCATAAATTTGTAGGACCCCTCCTGAGCCCCCGGATCCTGCATCAGTACTATAAAAGTAAATTGGGGCCATATGACATTTGAACACATGGACTCATTAATGTCATATCAGGAAAATCAGCCCTGAAAACTTTCCAAAACCTGACCCAGGGAAGAGTACAACATCCCCACCTGGGTCCCATAAAGAGAAGGACACTTCACACCATGATGGCTATGACCTCCACCAGACTGTTACCTGGTCTCCCAGCATGTGCCTCAAGGGATCAAAAGACATGGAGCTTCCTACCGTCCGCCAATACATCCTGCCTTTATAAGTCAGTCAATATTTGATGTTTCATACCCGTTCTGCTCATTCCTATCACGCCTTGACACTCCAATGTCTGTCCATCCTCCCATATCGTCATCTAGACCCAGTTCTCTCCTTGCCTCTGTAGCCTACAGGGTCTTGCAGCCTGCTGAGTTGCCTTGACTGGACCCTGAAGCTCAGTTCAACTCTTTGCATCTGTATCCAGCTTCTGCCTCTCACCAAGGCTTCTTTGGACACTTTGAGCTCTTCAACAGCCTCTTCAGCCCCCTTGTAGCCATTCTGTAATGCACACTGTACACACGCATAAATGTACTCTGTGCTGATTAATGTGAAAGTTAATGTTGGTGGATGACAACAGTTAAGGTTAGCACAAGGGACCTATGTTTGCCTTGGCCAGCTGTCGAGGGAAATTAGGCTTGCTTGATGAATTGCAGTAAAGGAATTCAGTGCAACTTGGGGATTTATTGGTGTTCAAACAATTCTGACATTGTGGAAAGGCACAGGGTGTCTGTCTGTCTGTCTCTGACACAGTGTTCCCATGGCAGATATTGAATAGGCTGCAGGTAACAAAGTCATAGTCTGGAGCAAAGCTTTGGAAGGGACTATGGGAAGATGCGTTCCACCAATACTGAGCCTCATGCAGTAGCTGCTAAAACAAAAATAACTGAAGTGGGAATATTGCTCTATTGCAAATGCAGAACACTACTGAGACCCCAAGGCATGATGGGACTGAGAAGAATGGGTATGAAACATCAAATGTTGAATTACTAATAAAGGCAGCTAGGAGGACTTTGCAGACAGACATAATGGAAGAGTAGGAAGCAACAAGCAAGCAGAGATTTTGTCAGTCCTGGACACTTCTGGTCATGGACGTCATCACTGAAGACAGTGGTTCATCCCTGAATTCTGCATCTATGGCTACATACATTTTCTGATCTCTCTATGCATAGTCATTTGTTCACTATGAATGCATTTGCCTACTGCTGTATTATATGAAGGAAGTGATAGCGTGCAGCCCACATGGCAGGTCCCCATCAGACAGAAACATTGACTATTCCTCACTATACCACAGGTGCCAGTATTGTCTCCATTTTGGAGACGAGGAGACACACAGGCAGACAGAACTTAACTCGCCTCAGTTACTTCAGTGCTATGTGGCTCTCCTTGGATGTGGACTCACGCAGTCTAGCTACAGAATCTATGATCTGAATTGCCCTTGTATGTCAACACTACTAGTGAACTCTATATAGCCGATTACATTTTGTTTTGGAGACAGTATCTTGTTATGTTGGCTTAGAGCTCTCTATGTAGTCCAGGCTGGCCTCAAACTTGCCCTTCTTTTCTCTCCTGAGTGCTGGGATGACAGATGCATACTTCCAGCTAACTTCTAAATGAAAAGTTTGCCAAGAAAAAACCACAAACCTTTCATCATGGGTCTTCCATTTAACTTATCCAGAAGGCCTGCCTTACTTCCATGAGCACCTTGTAAGAATTCTGTTCTCTCTACCTTCACAGTGGAGTGCTGATGTTCTTTAATCAGTTATTGTTCAGCTCATGATCTGTTGCCTGTATGAAAAAACTTGTAAGTTTTTAAAAACTTATTTTAAAGTTTTTTATTGAAAACTTCCATAATTATAGACAATACACCATGGTAATTGCCCCCCCCCCCCAGCACTTTCCCCTTTGTAACTCCACTTTCCATCATATTCTTTCCCCCTCTCAATCAATCTCTCTTTTATTTTGATGTCATTGTCTTTTCCTCCTATTATGATGGTCATATGTAGGTAGTGTCAGGCACTGTGATGTCATGGATATCCAGGCCATTTTGTGTCTGGAGGAGCATGTTGCAAGGAATCCTACTCTTCCTTTGGCTCTTGCATTCTTTCCACCACCTCTTCCACAATGGACCCTGAGCCTTGGAAGATATAATAGAGATGTTTTAGTGCTGAGCACTCCTCTGTCACTTCTTCTCAGCACCACAATGCCTTCTGAGTCATAAGGTCACTGCCATCTGAAAAAAGAAGATTATTTAACCAAAAGTGAGAGTAGCATTAATATATGGGTATGGACATTGCGAAAAGTGCTTACCAGACAGTTTGGTGAGCATGGTATATACATTTCGCCAGACACCAGCAGACATTACATCCCTAGGGCTTCATGACTCCCTCTGTCATAGGTTTTTAGTATTGGTCATGTATTCCCTCCCATGGAAAAGGCCTCCAGTCCAATTAGAGTGGTTGGTTTCTCCCATAACAGACATGCCAGTATCGCACCCATTGGCTCATTTGGCCTGGCTGGTCAAATTTAAGGCTTGCAGTGTCCATGTTGTTTATCTCCACTGGTGATTTCTCTCTGTCCCACTGAACTGCATGAAGAATAGCTTTTTCCAGTTTTCTGTCAGCTGGTCTACATGGAGGAGGTTTTTAACTCAGTTCCAGCAGGATTTCTCAGTGACCTTGCAGCCCAAGTATGTGGAGTCTTCAGCAATAGGGTCTTGCAATCTATTCCTGATGGGAAACCAAGAACCTGGGCAGTGGCCTGTAATGTTTTGGGGGCATCAGGGACCTCCCTAACCAATAACTCACTGGCAGATATCCCATCTCTGGCACTGAAAATTTTCTAGTAACAATTTATGGCTTCTGGGTGTTCCAATGTCCAAAAAAGTAGGTTTCCATATGATTTATTCATACCTCTTAGATTTTGATTAGCCCCCCCCACCCTTGCACCTTTCCTCTACTCAATCTCTTTCCCTAACCTCACTTAGGTCTTTCCACCCTCAGAAATCTGTTCTTTTACTTACATATATATAATGGCATCCTCTTAACTTCCCCCTCCTCCCTCTCTTTCTATGCCATTTAGATCCCCTTTCTAGCTTATTGGTCTCTGCTACTGAGTGTTATTTCAATTCACATGGAAGTCCAAACATTTGTAACTAGGATCCACATATGAGAGAGAACATGTGACATTTGGCTTTCTGGGCCTGAGTTACCTCTCTAAGCATAATCCTTTCTAGATCCACCCATTTTCCTACAAATTTCACAGTTTCATTTTTATTTACCACTGAATAGAACTCCATTGTGTAAATGTGCCACATCTTCATTATCCACTCATCAGTTGAGGGACATCTAGGCTGGTTCTATTTCCTAGCTATTGTGAAGTGAGTGGCAATAAACATGGTTGAGCAAGTATCTCTAAGGCAGTGCAACAAGTCCTTAGGATATATGCCTGCGAGTGGTATAGCTGGGTCATATGGTAGATCAATTTTTAGCTGTTTCAGGAACCTCCACACTGATTTCCACAATGGTTGTACCAGACTGCATTCCCACCAACATTGTAGAAGGGTTCCTCTTTTTCCATATCCTTGCCAGTATTTATTGTCATTTCAAACTGGTAAGTTTTCATGTGCCCTTTTAACATGTGAACAGGTCTGCTGTCAGAAGTGGGAATCTCCTGGAGGCCTCTGGCAGTTCAGGAAGACTGAATGATAAGATAAGGTACCCAAAGAACCTGTTGTACTCACTGCTTTCTTATTTGCAACTGGAGATCTTGGGTCAATTTGCCTTGCATGACTTGATGTTTTGAGCTCTCTGAGTTTATTTATCTAATTCATCCATCCATTTATTTGTTTTGGTGTTGGAGTTGGAGCCTAGGCCTTGACCACGCTAGGCAAGCACTTTTTCACTGAGCTACATCCCCTGCACTCTCTGCGTTTATTTGAATAGTTAAAATCCACAGTAGACCTGGAAGTTAGACATGGTTTGATATTGAATTCAGCACAGCCAACACTGGACTGGGTCCCCTGAGTTCTCAAGAAGGCACAATTTTGGAAAGATAGGAAGCCATGGGTTTATCTGAAGCCGAGTCAAGAACTCCATCTGGGACTCCAGCTCATTTTATGTGGAAGAAGTATGAACCCAGAGCTTGAGTTTTTCTAGAGAAAGGAATCAAATTGATCAATGATGTTGGCCACAGTGGGAAGATATTTTTATTAATTTATTTATTTGAGAGAGAAAGAGGCAGGGGGGGGGAGAGGAAGAGATAGATAGATAGTTGATAGATAGATAGATAGATAGATAGATAGATAGATAGATGGAGAAAATGGGCACGCCAGGGCCTTCAGCCACTGCAAACAAACTCCAAATGCATGTGCTACCTTGTACATCTGGCTTACCTGGGTCCTTGGGAATGAAACCTGGGTCCTTTGGCTTCACAGGCAAACACCTTAACCACGAAACCATCTCTTGAACCTAATATATTTTTTTTCAATACTAGGCAGACTTATTCTATCAGGTACATTAGAAAAAAATGGGTCCAAAACCCTCAGAATGAGGGAAACACTGACTGCCTCTCCAAAAGACCCTGTATAGAAGACACATGAAAAGCAGACATAAATGATGACGGACAGAGCTTCCGCTGACTCACTTTTGACTGCTTCTCCCTGCTTTCTCTGTCATCGTCTACCTCATGATCTTGAAGGATCTCTTCACCTTCTTGTTTACCAACCACCTCTGCAATTTACTTACCTGTTTATTTGCAAGCAAAGAGAGATAAAGATAAGAGAACAGAGAGAATGAGTGCACCAGGGTCTCTAGCTGCTGCAAACGAACTGCAAATGATACATGCATCACTTTGTGACTCTGGCTTTATTTGGATTCCAGGGAATTGTAACCAGGTTGTTAGACTTTTCAGTCAAGTTGTTTAACCAGTGAGCCATTTCTCTAGCCCATTCTCTTTTATTTCTCGTGTGTATGTGTGGCCCACTGAGTTTAAGTGAGGTTGCCTTCATGGCAAGCATAGTACATTTTTTTTTAAAATATTTTTTTGTTTGTTTTTATTTATTTGAGAGTGACAGAGAGAGAAAGAAGCAGAGAGAGAGAGAGAGACAGAGAGAGAGAGAGAGAGAGAGAGAGAGAGAGAGAGAGAGAGAGAGAATGTGTGCGCCAGGGCCTCCAGCCACTGCAAACGAACTCCAGATGCGTGCGCCCCCTTGTGCATCTGGCTAAAGTGGGTCCTGGGGAATCGGGCCTCGAACCAGGGTCCTTAGGCTTCATAGGTAAGGGCTTAACCTCTAAGCCATGTCTCCAGCCCAATTTTTTTTTTTTTTAACCTGAACACATGGTCCTACCTGTGGCTGTACCACTGTAGAAAATGTCTTGTATCCCCCCCCCCCCCCAGCCATCATTACCTGTCTATAACTCTTCAGGAAGGGATGGAGGCATCACGTCCTCTTCCATCATCAATAATGGAATGTTGATGAATCCACATGGTGTGGGTCTGGTTCAGGTTGCCACGGTCACTGTGAGGCTGTGAATTCAGGGGTCACATCATGCCTAAAAGATAGCACCAAAATTTCTTTTTTTCCTGAGTCTACCCATTTTTTTTTTCACCTTTGCATTTCCAATTTAAGTCCACTCATCTTGCCATTATACCATCTGGCCTCAGAAGACCCCCATGAGCTTTTCAGTCTACTATCTCTTATCTTCAGGCTGTCTGACTCCTCAACAAAACTCTTGTCTGCCCCACCCTAGCTTTACCTAGCTCCTCTGAACAATATCACCTGTATATAGGTGTTCAACAAGACTATAATCTGGGACTTTAGGGAATGCTATGGTTCTGATATGTAGGTAACCATTTAATTTTCCAAGCAACTAAAGAAAACTGCTTTAGAATAATACCCCTGTTAATGGGCTCTAGCAATAGCTGTCCTGATTCAAGAGACTTTTAACGGTCTCCTACCTTCCCCTACACACTGACACATCTCATTCTTTAAACCATCTAAAACTTTTGAGTTGAATCCTGGCTGGCATACTTTGTAAGCAAGCAAGCACTTTTAATTGCTGAGCCATCTCCCCAGCCCCAAAGAGAGCATTTCTGTGGTCATGGATTCAAGTACACAATGTCCCCATGTCTAAACCTCCCAGTTGACACTGAGACCATTTTGAGAAAAACATGGCATCTTACCAGGTAGATATTGCCCTAAGCAGTTTTATTGGGTGAGACTCACCCAGACCTGAGAGAGACGAGATCAACTTTTCAGAAGGGGACTTTTAAAGTTTCCTCTCCTGAGTCTCAGTAGCCAAAGTCAGTAAGACAGTGTGCATTCCTCAGCTGACAGGGGAGATTAAAAATGAGAAATTATAAAATCCCATTGCATCATTCTAAGCTGTTTTCTAAATTGCCTTATTGCCCATGGCAGCTAGGACTGTGAACTAAAGTTCCTGGAAAAATAACAACAATAAATCCCCCCAAACAGAAACAAACAAACAAACAAACAAAATAACCCTCTGTGTCTACTTTGAATATCCTGCAGCACTATGCAACTGAATAAAATTTCAATATGGAGAGATTAGATTGTTGCAGGGTCTCAGCCAAATTGTTTTGGGTTATCTTACCCCCCCATTTGAAGGCAAATTAACATTCACCTCTGTGTCTGACTTAACATCCTGTGACCAAATAAATCCTACTGACATGTATGAACAGATCCCCCTAGTTCCCACCAGAATGAAAGCTACGAATGTCATCAGAAAGCAGCTGAGTCCAATAGCAGAGATTTCCAGTTTTGCTTTCACTGCCTACCTGATGTTTCCACCAGTATGTTTGACAAGCACCTTGGTTTCTAACTTTCTTTTGTCCTGCAGCCATAGAAAACTTCCTGAAATTTCTAACACAAGTGTCTAACACATTGGAACATGGCATTTAGGGTAACCTGAACCTGTGTTCCTGGGCTTTCGTTGCTCATGTTTGCCTCCAGAATAAACTATCTCCTATTCTCTTTGAGGTGAGAGTTGTGCATTTTAAATTCAATAGGATTATTTTTAAAATTAATTAATTTATTATTTATTTATTTGCAAGGAGAGAGAGAGAGAGAAAGAAAGAGAGAGAGACAGACAGACACACAGAAAGAGAGAGAAAGAGAGAGAGAGTATATGAAGACAGACAGAATGGGCGCACCAACACCCATCCAGCAACTGCAAACGAACTCCAGGTACATGTGCCACTTTTTTCATCTGGTTTTACATGGGTACTGGGGAACCAAATTGGGGTCCTTAGGTTTTTTAGGCAAGTGCCTTAACCACTGAGCAATCTGTCCAGTCCTCAGTAGGATTCTTACCAATTGTGGTGATCTTAACTGATCTTTGTGTACTAAATAAGAAAATATTTGAGTAGTTTGAGCAGTTACACATTTAATACCTTATTTTATTTTTCTTTTATTTCCTTCTCTCTCTGTTTTTCGAGTCAGGATCTTGCTCTAGCCAAGTCTGACCTGGAATTCACTATGTAGTTTCAGGCTGGCCTTGAACTCACAGCTATCTTCCTACCTTGGCCTCCCAAGTGCTGGGATTAAAGGATGTGCCACCATGCCCAGCGATACCTTATTTTCCAAAGTTACCCACAATTCAAATGGTTCCAAATGTTATATCTTTGCTCAGATTTCTTTAACATGAGAGTTGATTAAAAGAATCAATGCTTGGAAAAAGAAATGGCATGCTTAGCTGTCATGCCTCAGGGGGTATACTGAGGCTGTCTTCTTGTGTGTTTTCAGACATCACACTGGGATTTGGCAAAGTTACAGTTCCTAGGAAAACTGCTTTTGTTCAATATGTAGATGATTGAGTGCTATGTTTTCTTAAGATTCAGAGATTCAGAAATTGATTAGATTAGATTTTTATAACAGTTATCTGGCAAAAGCCACAACGCCTTTACGGGAAATCTGTATACTTCCAGAGAAAAGATCCATTATCCATAATATGATAACACTGCTGAAGTGATTTCTCTCTCAGCTGAAAAAAATAAAATCATTCAAAAATGTCCCCACCCCTGTGACTAAAAGGCAATGGAGAGGGTTCCCGGGCCCCCCGGGACCTCCTAGGCTTGTGACATTCCTGTGCTGGCACCTCCCTGGATGACTTTCCAAAAGAAGTCTTCCAGCAGCCTTTACTCTAGAAGGCGACTCACAAGTCGGTCCTCAGCCAGCTAAAACTGGCTCAGAAACAATCTCCAGCCTCAAGATTCCCAAATTATACCAAACCTTTCACCCTGTTTGCATGGGTGTAACAACCAGGCTTTCTGAGTTCTTGGTGAGAAACACCTAAATGTTGGGGAAGTCTGTGATCGGATACAGTGGCAAGAGCACACTCCATTGCCTAAAAGCTGTTAACGGCGGCCACCAAATTCTTAGACATTTCACCTGGACGCCAGTCTCACTGAGCTGTGCGCAGAGCTCCCACATGCTGGTGAAAGTTTGTTGAATTCTGATCAGAGCCAACATCTTTCAGAGAACAGATTAATGTTTTAGGAAATCCTTCTCCTTGTCACCTCCTAATCTCACTCTCAGGTGTTGCAATCCATACATCCCTGCTGCCTCATTACCCTTGCCTGAGAACCCTGAGGGCCAGCTGTGGGGATGGGCCTCACAAATACTGACTCTCACTCATTTGTGGGATGCTAGGCAGTCTTGAGCTAACACTTTAGAAGAATACATTATTACTTTATTTGAGAAAGAGAGAGGGAGTGTGAGCACTCTCCAGGCCTCTTGACAGTACAAACAAACCTCAGAAACATGCGCCCCTTTGTGCATCGGCCTTTAGGTGGGTAGTGGGGAATCCAACCTGGGCCATCAGGATTTATAAGCAGGAAGCTTTAACTACTGAGCAGTATCTCCAGCCCCTTGAGCTAATACTCTTGTTGATAGATTTCATGCCAAAACACAGAAGGAAAAAAATCCCTTTCTGGCTCATTCTTTCATGTATTCGCTGTTAGATGGATCAGTTCATTGGCCAGTCTCTGGGAACATAGCCACATGTTTGCCATGACCATCTTCCTTTTTTATTTTATTTTATTTTATTTTTTTCTCTCAAGAGTCTTTAATGACACCATCCTCAATCCTCAGGAACTCACCCTGGCTTTCGTGGACACAGGTATTGGCATGACCAAGGCTGAACTCACATACACTTTACACACTACTGCAAATCTGAGGCTGAACAAGGGGGTTTCTTTAGGCTGGTAGACATCTCTATAACTGAGCAAATTGGCAATGGCTCTTCCACTTCTGTGGTGGCAGAGAAAGGGACCTCAGTGCATGATGATAATGAACAAAATACTTTGGTGTCTTGTGTTTGGGGCTCCCATATTATATGTCCTCATCTTTGCGAGCCTATTGCCTATGTGTGGTGGAACGAATTAGATGGCTCTCACAGACCCATGTGTTTTGAATGCGTGGTCCCCATCCAATGTCCATTTGATAACTGGAGACTTGCTGGAGGAGGTGTGTTGTTGAGGGTGGGGGCAGGTTTATGGTGGTTGAAGCCAGCTCCTTTTGCCAGTGTTCCAATCACTCTCCTGCTGCTATCTGCCGTCTGCTGCAGCAAGGAGATGATGTCCAACCTCTGTTCTACCATCTTTCCCCTGCCATCATGGAGCTCCCCCTGGAGACTGTCAGCCAAAATAAACCCTTTCCTCCCGCAAGCTGCTTTTGGTCAGGTGCTGTATCCTAGCAACTTGAAGGAAACTACAACACTGGGGTTCCAAGGTGACTCTCTGTCTTAAAGAAGACCAGCAGAGTCCTTAGAGGAGATGGGGGTTCTGGGGGAGCAGGAAGGAGGGAAGAAACCAATGACCACAAGGCAGAAGATGAGCGAGAAAGAGGGTGATCCAACCTTGGCATCCCCGAGGGTGAGGCTGCATGGGATTAAGGGCTTCCACTCACAAAACCTTGCCCTCTGTACGGTGCCACTGTGCCCTCCAGCCCTGCAGCTGTGGTACCCGGCCAGGGCCCACCTGGCTCCTTCTGATGATGTTTAGTATTTTCTTTCCTCTACTGACCTTGTGTTTAAGGTAGGAAACAGGAACCCAAACCCCGCCCATCTCTCATTTGACAATGGTGTTGGATGTCTATATTGTATTTTTTTTAAATTTGTTTTGTTCTGAAATTAAGCTATGAAAAATGAAGATAATACAGCATTTTTGTCTTTCTGTTTTGAGAGTAGTAGTTGATAAGTTGCCCAGTCTGGCTTTGAACTTCTGGTCTTAAAGCAACCCTCTTACCTTAGCCTCCCCAATAATTGGGACCACAGATGTTCATCAGTGCAACTGGTCAAGAAGATAAAGTTTTTCTTTTCTTTCTTTAAGATGGGGCACTAAATCAGGGGTTTTTGTTTATTTATTTATTTTTTTTGAGAGAGAGAAAGAGGGAGAAAGAGAAAGAATGGGTGTGCCAAGACCTCTAGCCACTGCAAATGAACCCCAGATGCATGTGCCAGCTTGTGCATCTGGCTCACATAGGTACTGGGTAATTAAACCTGGATCCTTAGACTTTGAAGGCAAGTGCCCTAACTGCTAAGCCATCTCTCCAGACCAAAATTTTTCTTTTATTGGCAAATTTTGTACATGTTTATAATATAAAAGATGAAGTTTAAAAATTTTTATTTTATTCATTATATTGGGAACTTTAACATATGAACATACTGTAAACTTCTCATATCCCCATCCAGTTATCCTCTTTTTCCCCCTCTTCCCACTCCCATTTCACTGAGGACCCTTGTGATCAGTAATCACTGTGGAGCCATGAATATATCAATCACTTTGTGTTGGGAGGACAGTGCCCCACATTTTGCCTTCCCACCCTGTGGCTCTTACATTTTTTCCATGTCCTCTTCCACAGTGTTCCCTGAGCCTGAGAAGGTGTGTTAGAAATCTTTTTTGGGGGCTGGAGAGATGGCTTAGTGGTTAAGCACTTGTCTGTGAAGCCTAAGGTCCCTGGTTCGAGGCTCGGTTCCCCAGGTCCCACGTTAGCCAGATGCACAAGGGGGCGCACGCGTCTGGAGTTTGCAGAGGCTGGAAGCCCTGGCGCACCCATTCTCTCTCTCTCCCTCTATCTGTCTTTCTCTCTGTGTCTGTCGCTCTCAAAAAAAAAAAAAAAAAAAGAAATCTTTGTTTGTTTGTTTGTTATTGAGCTCTCCACAGCCTCTTATTTTCTGCTTTGATGAGTTCTGAGTCTCCTCAGTGTCTCCTGTCTGCTCCCTGGAGGAGGTGCTCTGGCCAGCACTGAGAGCAGCACTCTTATTTCATCCACCATTTCCTCTGCAATATTTCATGGGTCCTGACAGCTGTGATAGGGACGGTTCCCCCGTGCTAGAACCTTGGTTTTCTCTTGTCATTTTATAAGTCTTGGGTCTCCCCAATATTTGGTGCCATTTGTAAAAGGAAGGTTCTCTAACCCTGAGTGAGAATAGCATTAACTAAAGGGGATAAGCATACACATTCAGGGGGCTTTTTGATGGACATAACCTCTCCATTTAGCAAAAAAACAAACAAACAAAAACAAAAAAAAAAAAAAAAAAGAAAGGTGGAAGCTTCCCTGTAGGGTCTATCTATGACCTTCCAAGATATAAGCTTTTTGACTTGGTTCTTGGTACCAGACATGTATTCTCTCTCACTGAGTGGGTGTCACATCAAATTAGAGAGCAGTTGACTATCCCTATAATTTTGTGTGACACTGTTACATCTGTGGGTACAACTTGCCTGGCTGGGTGATTTTGTAGCTTGCAGGATTTACTTTTTGCTCACACAGTTGATGACTTTCCTTCTCTATCAGCTGACACAGCACTTTCCAGCACTCTGACAGTGGCAAGGAGGCAGATGGCTTCCATCTCAGCTCCAAATTGATTTCTCAATGTCATGCAACCATAGCTTGTGGCGTCTTCGGTGACAGGGTCTTATTATCTAGTTCTAGTGGGTAACCAAGTACTTTGGCAATGGTGTGCATTGTTTTGGGAGCCTCATGGGTCTCTCTGCCAACAGCTCTCTGTGCTGGGGGAGAGGGAGAGGTGACCCATCTCCAGCACTGAGATTTGCCAGCAAAAACATATGGTTTTATGGTAAATGTTTCTCGACCCCAGTACTGTACTTAGGTACTTATGTCTAAATTCTCTCTTTTTAAGAAAGTCATATCATTTATTTATTTATTTATTTCATTTATTTGCAAGCAGAGAGAGAGAGAGAGAGAGAGAGAGAGAGAGACAGAGACGGAGTGAAAAGAGACATAACAGGCACTTCAAGGCATCCAGCTGCTGTAAATGAACTCCAGATGCATGAGCCATCTTGTGCATGTGGCTTTATGTGGGCACTGGGGAATGGAACTTGGGTTAGGCTTTGTAGGCTATCTGTCCAGTCCAAGAAAGTCATTTTTAATTAGCTATTGAAGTAGGTTTTATAGTACTTATTCATATAATCTTTACTTTGAGTATCCTTCCCTTTCTCCTCCCTCCATTCCCCCTACCTCCCTTAGACCTTTCTTCCACCTGTATTTTGTCCCTTCATTTGCTTGTCTACTAACTACTCTCCTAGTTCCTCCCCACATGTCTTCTCTCCAAGCCTCATTCTAGCTTCCTAACCAGTACTGATTCTTACTACAATAAATAGAAAAAAATCAAACTATTCCAAGTGAGGATCCATGCATGAGAAAGAACATGTAGTGTTTGTCTTTCTGAGTCTGAGTTACTTCATTTAGTTTAATTCTTTCCAGATCCATCCACTTGCCTGAAAATTTCATTTTTCTTCATAGCTGAATAGACCTCTACTGTGTATTCATTATTCATTCATCACCGATGTGCTTCTGAGCTGATTCCATTTCCTAGATATTGTGAGTTGTGCAGGAACAAACATGAGTGAGTAGGTATCACGATAGTATAGTGTAGAATCTTGAGGGTATATGCCCAGGAATGGTATAGCTGGTCATATGTTAGGTCTATTTTTATTTATTTATTTGTAAGGGAGAGAGAGAGAGAGAGAGAGAGAGAGAGAGAGAGAGAGAGAGAGAGAGAGAGGTGAAAGAGTTGGAAAAAGAGAGAGAATAGAATAGGCAAGTCAGGGTCTCTTACCACTGTAAAAGAGCTCCAGATGCATATACCATGTAGGCAGTGGGGAATTGAACTTGGGCCATCAGGCTTTGCAAACAAGTTTCTTAACCATTGAGCCATCTCTCCAGCCCTATTTTCAGGTTTTTGAGAAAGCACCATATTGTTAAAGATGAAATTTATGCAAACAAAAAGGAATTTAAATAGATTCTATGAAAAGTTTCTTCCTATTTGCATCCCTATAAGCATATGTTTGCCCAGGACCCCTATCTACAGTAAAACTCATGCCCATGACTATTTAGCCTCACATCCACCACCCGCACTATATCCACACCCATATCCATGCCTACATTCATACCTCTCCATATCCATAGCAAAGCAAGCTGGGACCCCATCAAGCTCACTCCCTTTTATTCTTGGGTCCGCTGTACTTTCCAGTCTTCTTTTTGTTTATGTGCATCCAGGAATCCCAAGTGGCCAATGAAATGTGAGGATGACATATGAGCTTAGATCTCACAACCTACATTCACTTCTTAAAGGCCGGATGCTAGGAAACCAGTGACCTCAAACAGGTGACAGTTCTTGGGATTCAGCTTTTGAATGAGTAGAATAAAGGCAGTCTCTCCCCCACCAGATAGTTTCTTATCTGTCATTGTAGGTGTTAAGTAATGTATGGGAGAATTTGACACATGGTAATTCTCTCTAAATACAAGGAGTGTGTTGACCATATCCCTGAGGCACCTTGTATCTACCTCTCTCTCTCTTAATACCAACTGCCTCATAAGAAACAAGCAATGCTTCTTGTAGTATGTTACCATGGTTTAAGGATGGTTTGTTATGTTAGATAGGCTATCCTAACTAATAAATAAGTAAATAGGAGCATGTATAATACTGGTAATATATATCATCATTGTGAAAGTGTGAGTGATTTTTATTTTCTCTTTCATTTTAGTACATTTTCTAAATTTGTAGTTAAATCAGTGTTGCTTTTTTTCCCAGAAAGAAAACATCAGATACCTTATGTTATTGAAATTATGTACCTTTTAGGTACAATTTTCTTTTTTATTCATTTGTGTTTATTTTTTTTAAATTAACCTTCCTCTTTTTTTTAAAATTTTTTTTTGGTTTATTTTTATTTATTTATTTGAGAGTGACAGACAGAGAAAGAGGCAGACAGAGAGAGAGAGAATGGGCGCGCCAGGGCTTCCAGCCACTGCAGATGATTTCCAATGCGTGTGCCCCCTTGTGTATCTGGCTAACGTGGGTCCTGG
This sequence comes from Jaculus jaculus, assembly GCF_020740685.1. NCBI lineage: Eukaryota > Metazoa > Chordata > Mammalia > Rodentia > Dipodidae > Jaculus > Jaculus jaculus. The sequence goes on along the minus strand of NW_025423509.1, from coordinate 157,395 downwards.
GGAATTGAGCCTCGAACCGGGGTCCTTAGGCTTCACAGGCAAGTGCTTAACTGCTAAGCCATCTCTCCAGCCCTGTGTTTATTCTTAAAACCCAAGGGACATCCAATGTCTCATCCTCACATCTGCAGCCCATTACTCAGCTTTGTGTGTGGGAAGCATACCCTTTGCTGGAGTGAGGATTGTCTACAATGAACTGTGCCCCTTGAGGCAGGCTAAGCACAGCAACAGTGGTTTGAAATGCATTGTTGGAAACCATGTTGGCAATCATGGTGATTTGAAAACTCTTGATATGGAAAGCCCAGTTTGTATGGTTAATGATTCTTAGCTTTCAACAATCTATAGACAAACAAGCTTTGAGGATTTTATGACTATCATGTGGTCGAATTAAAAGTTAATTAACACTGTTTTGTGAGAGTTATGAAAGCCTATTGCTCTTCCTCTGCTCCATTTTACTTTGCTATCTTGTTTTAATGATGCCTGTTTTGGGAGGAGTGTGGGTTGGAGGGAGGGAAAGAGGAAGATGGAAGGAAAGAAGAAGAGAAGGAGAGAGAGAGAGAGGATGATGGTTCTCAGGCATCTTTCAATTTCTTTTTGAGAATTTCATACTTGTATGTCATGTATTTGATCACATTCACCACATTATTCTGTTATTTTCTCCCCACTCCTGCTAAGCTCCTTCTTCCTTCTAATGAGTTCCTGTTCTGTCTTGTATATTTTGTGGCCCATAGAGTTCAATTAGGGTTGCTTGCATGAGGATGGGAAGGGGTTATTTTCTGGAGCATGGGTAATTTATCAGTGAGCATAACTTCTCTCCCAGAAACCAGTAAGTGCAAGTTGCTGCTCAGGAAGGAGTGAGGTGTCCAAAGCCCCTTCCCCATCCATGATGGGGTGTTGACAGGTCCAGTCTTGTGCAGGAAACCACAGCTGTTATGAGTTCACGACTGCAATGAGCATGTCATGTCTGGAACACAGTGGTCCACAGCACTGCTTCTTATCCTGGGCGTTTATTAGTTTATCCCCCTTAGACTTGGAGGGGGTGGCATATCAGTCTCAGAGCTTTCTCCCTTCCCAAACTGGGATATTTCTTGTCAGGGCCCACAGGGACCCAGACAATCTGACTCCTCAGGTTTTTCACTCCTTCATTCCCTTCCCACAGTCAGTTCCCTCCCACTGGTCAGCTGACCAAACCCCAAGGGGGCATAACAGCCCTGCGGACAGTAACCTCACCCTCCTGTCCTTTTGACTGCTCCTTCACCACAGCTATGTCTATTTCCTTTCACCTTTACTTCTCCTCCAGCCTGCAGATATCTGTCCACCCTTGGGTCCTTTGGCTTTGCAAGGCAAACGCCTTAACTGCTAAGCCATCCCTCCAGCCCCTTCTTATTGTTTACATGATATGTAATTTCCCATTAATTTTCTTTCAACCCCCGTGTGCACACATTTAGGTTGTCTTCTTGACTTTTTAAAATCTATTCTCATCATCTGCTTTTTATTATTTTTTATTATTTTTTTATTATTTTATTATTTTTCAGCCATTGATTTAGTGTTTAAATATGCATCCTCAGCTTTTCAGACTATGTAGAGTTAATGTGGCATCACTTCACAGCAAGTGTAAGAACTTTGAAACTGTAGAGGCCCATTTATTATTTCAACCCTTTATTTTATAATTTCTTCTTTTTTTATTTATTTGAGAGTGACAGACAGAGAAAGAGGGAGGGAGAGAGAGAGAGAGAGAGAGAGAGAGAAAGAGAGAGAGAGAGAAAGAGAGAGAAAGAGAGAGAGAGAGAGAGAATGGGCACACCAGGGTTTCCAGCCACTGCAAATGAACTCCAGATGCATGCGCCCCCTTGTGCATCTGGCTAACGTGAGTTCTGGGGAATCAAGCCTCGAACTTGGGTCCTTAGGCATCACAGGCAAGTGCTTAACTGCTAAGCCATCTGTCCAGCCCTAATTTCTTCTTTTTTAACTTAAAATTTTTATGTATGAGAAAGAGAGAAAGAGAGAGAGAGAGAGAGAGAGAGAGAGAGAAAACATGAGTATAGGCACGCCAGGGGATCTTGCCATTGTAAACAAACTCCAGATGCATCTGCCAGTTTGTGCATTTGGCTTTGCTTTATGTGGGGACTAGGGAATTGAACCTCAGCCATGAGGCTTTGCAAATAAGAGACTTTAAATACTAAGACATCTCTCCAGCCCTGTTTTTTTTTTTCAATATAAGACATCACTCTAACCCAGGTTGACCTAGAACTCATTTTGTAGCTTCAGGCTGGCCTTGAAGCCTTGAACTCACAGCCATCCTCTTACTTCAGCTTTTCAAGTGCTGGAATGAAAGTCATGAGCTACCATGTCCAGCTATTTTATAAATTTTATTTCTTCAAGTGTGTGTGTGTAGGTGTGGATGGTACTGTGTGTGTGTGTGTGTGTGTGTGTGTGTGTGTATGCATGTGCCATGGTGTGAGTGTGGAGGTCTGAGGACAACTTTGAGGTGTTTTTCCTCTCTTTCCACCTTCAAGTCAAATCTGCATCTCTTGTTGTTTTGACACTGTCTACACTAGGGTTTCCAGATTCTCCTGGCTCTGTCTCCCATTGCCACAGACACATTGAGATCACAGATGCATGTGCCACTTTGTGTTTAGCCTTTACATGGGTACTGGAGAATTGAATCAGACAAGCAGGCTTGAAAGCAAGCACCTTTAACTGCTGGCCATCTTCCTAGCCCCTCTATAATTATTGTCTCTATCATTTCCATATATCTCTCAAGAAAATGTTACATCTGTTTTTTTTCTGTAGACAATCATGTATATCCTAAATTAAAGAAAGTTGATTTTTTTTTTTTTTCGAGGTAGGGTCTCACTCTAGCTCAAACTGACCTGGAATTCACTATAGTGTCTCAGGGTGGCCTCGAACTCACGGCGATCCTCCTACCTCTGCCTCCCAAGTGCTGGGATTAAAGGCATGCGCCACCACGCCCGGCAGAAAGTTGATTTTTAACAGAAATTTTATGTGTGTGTGTGTGTGTGAGAGAGAGAGAGAGAGAAAGAGAGAGAGAGAGAGAGAGAGAGAGAGAGAGAGAGAAAGAATTGGTGTTCCAGGGCCTCCAGCCACTACAATTGAACTTCAGACCTGTGTGCCACCTTGTGAACATGAGTGACTTTGTGCCCATGCAGTGTTCTGTGCATCTGGCTTACATGGTTTCTAGTGAGTTGAACCCAGGTCCTTAGGCCTTAACTACTAAATTCCAATGTCATTCTTCACAAAAATAGGAAAAAATCTTAAAATTCATATATAAGAACTTAAATAGCCAAAACCACTCTGAGCAACAAGAATAAAACTGAAGGTATCGCTCTTTCTGACATCTAGCTATACTACAGAGATATAGAAACCGAGACAACATGACACTGTCACCAAAGCAGACATGTTGACCAATGGAACAGAATAGTGGAACCAGATTCAAATTCACACAGATACAGACATCTGATTTTTTTTTTCTTTTTTAGAGAGACAGACAGAAAGAGAGAATTGGTGTGCCAGAGCCTCAGCCACTGAACTCGAACTGCAGACGCTTGCTCCATCTAGTGGGCATGTGTGCCTTACACCTGCCTCACCTTTGTGCATCTGGTCAATGTGGGGTCTGTAGAGTCAAACGTGGGTCCTTAGACTTCGCAGGAGAGCACCTTAACTGGTAAGCTATCTTTCCAGACCCAGACAGCTGATATTTGAGAAAGATGCCAAAAACCTTCTTGGACAAAAGACAGCTTCTTCAAAAGATGATGCTGGCTAAATTTACACGCACAAGGGGGTGCACGCATCTGGAGTTCGTTTGCAGAGGCTGGAAGCCCTGGCACGCCCATTCTCTCTCCCTCTCCCTCTATCTGTCTTTCTCTCTGTGTGTGTCACTCTCAAATAAATAAAAAAAAAATTAAAAAAAAAAGATGATGCTGGCTAAATTTAATATCCTTATGTAGAAGAATGAAATTAGATCTCTATCTCTCACCCTGTGTGAAAATCAACTCATAATGGATCGAAGACCTTAATGTCATACCTGAAATTCTGAAACCAATAGAGAAAAATAAACAGGGAAAACACTACAAGATATTGGCATAGGTGACAATTCTCTCAGTAGGACCCAAGTTGTTCAGGAAATAATACCAACAGTTGACAAGTTGGGTTTCATGAAATTAAAAGGCTTCTGCATAGCAGAGAAACAACTGAGTAAAGAGACATCCATCCGAGAGAGAGAGAGAGAGAGAGAGAGAGAGAGAGAGAGAGAGAGAGAGAGAGAGAATCTTTCTCATCTGACAGAGGATTAATATAAAAATATATTTTAAAAACCTCAAAGACATTAAATTAGGTTTGGAGAGATGGACAGCTGTTAAAGACACTTTCTTGCAGAGACTGATGGCCCAGGCTTGATTCCCTAGTACCCATGTGAAGCCACATGCACAAAGTGCTTCATGTGTCTGGAGGCCCCTGCTTCTCAAGTAAATAAGTATTACTCATGCAAACTCAGAATTCACACAAACACAGAAAGACAAGCGCTGCACATTCTCACTCATCTGTGGTTCCTAGCCTTGAACAGCTTAGGATGCTAGCATACCTGACAAGCAAATTGAGGGCCAGAAGATAGGGATGGAAGAATGAGAGGTAGGTGGATGGGAGGTTGGGAGGAAATAATCACAAAACTACACCCAAAATGAACTAGTTCCATAGAAACCTTTCTGCTTGATACTAAACCAAAAGACGTAACCCTCTATAGGAGTATGGAAGATCATTTGTAAGAAGGGTCCTGGAGAGGGTGGGATGAAGTCTAACCTTAAAACATCTGGCTCTGGCCTATAACCCCCAGTACCAGAAATCTGTTGCTACTCACATTGAGTTCCTGATCAGTAGACCTGTGATGTCCCCAAAACAAGACAGGCTTCTGTCAAAGCACTTGATTACCTGCATGAGGTAAAAGGCAATGTCTTATTGCTGAAGACACCACATGCTGCTGACACAGAACACCAAAAGACCATATGGAATCCAGAAGGGAGCCGGTCTCCAGATTGTTAGCTTGTTTAGTGCTAGAAAGCACTACATGAGCTACTGGGGGCAAGTGACAACAGTATTGTGGGCAAGCAGGGGTCACAGCAATTTGAAAGCAACCAGCCTGACAAGACGTACACACCTGCGCAGTGGTGGCACACAGCCTTGGTAGGTAACCAATTGCTTTCTGACTGGCACTTCCACTAACCTTTGGCCAAAAAAGGGGTTCCACCCATCAAAACTTCTCTAAATTAACAATGTTTATCCCACTTAACCTATGCTGACTTTATCCTCTGTTGGAGAATTTGCTCCTCTTTTACAGAAGGTATGGAGACCTGAGGAGATAAACCTTAATCTCTAGGCCATCTTTCCAGCCCTGAAATATATTTTTTAACAAAGAAATCAAAAAGGAAGGAAGGCTGAAGCAAATTACAGATATCCTATCCTGTGCCTCTTCATTCTCCTGAGAAGCCCGTGTGGCACGATCTCCAGGGCCCGTCTCTGAGCGCAAGGAGACGCTGCCTCATCCTCCAGCCCCTTCCTACCTTCTTGAGGGCCATGTAGAAACTGGGATAGGCTTCCAGGCAAGATCACCAACAAAACTAAGCACATATTTTTAGCATCCATAAAAGTTTTTTTTTTTTTTTTTTTAATCTAGAAATTTGATGAAACCATTGAAGGGGAAATCCTAGGGCTTCTTACCTTTTTGTGCAAAAATCTTCCATTTGATACCATTTTCTTTTTTTTTGAATTTTTATTACCATTTTCCATGATTATAAAAAAATATCCCATGGTAATTCCCTTCCTCTTCCCCCCACTTTCCCCTTTGAAATTCCATTCTCCATCATATTACCTCCCCATCACAAACCATTTTCATTTTGAGTTATGTAGGGAAGGAGATTAGAAGTTTTTCATTAATCATAAGTACTAACAACCTGGCTCCGATTTCAGCTGATTACCTAAAGGTGAAGATGCCTATGAATTAGCACTTGAATTTTATTTTTATTTCATACACTGTGTGTGCGCAGTGTGTATGTGTGTGTATACGTGTGTGTGTAGTATAGGTGTATGGTGTGGTGTATGTGATGTGTGTGATGAGTGGTGTCCTTTTTATTTCATACACTGTATGTGTGTGTGTGTGTACTGTGTGCATGTGTATAGTGTGTGGGTGTAATTGTGTGTATGTGTGTGTAGTGTGTGTGTCATGTATGTCTATGGTATGGCATATGTGGTATGTGTGATGAGTGGTGTATGCATATGTGTAGGCGGATATGCTTGTCCTGTGTGGACACATGCAGAGCTTTGAGTGTCCTTCTCATTGTCCATCCTTATGTTTTCTCCCTGAGCTGAGTCTCTTCCTCAACCCAGAGCTTCCATCCATTATGGAGATCCTGCAATACTCTTGTCTCTGCTCTGAGTGGATTGGAGTTGCAGATGTGTGTGGGTGGTTATATCCGGATTTTTATCTGGGTCCCGGGGAGTTGAACTTGGGCCCAAGAAACCTTCATACTTGATCAGGAAGAGCTCTTAACTACTGAGCCATCTCCTGACCTTATTTCATCCACTTGTCTGCCGGTCTACTTTGTTTCCGAGACCAGTCATGTGTGGGCGACAGCACATGAGACAGGGGCAGTTAAGCCTTAGGGAAGGTATAGTTCTCCAAGGAGCAGGTTGGACCCCTCAGTAATGGGGGTTCAATCTCATCGTTTGTTTCTAAGCCTCCTAGAATAGTAGGGAATCAGAGAAAAGCTACTTTTTATTGGGACCACTGAATTTAATTGCAGAAAAGGGTACTGGACAATATTGTTTCAAGTGTAGCAATGACACTTTAAAAAATTAAATAAGCATACACAGTATCATATATACTGGAAGAATGAAATTGATTTGGTGGATGGGAAAGACAACGTGAGGACTTCCATGGTACCGAGGAAGATGCCCTGTGAGCTTCCTCCCAACATGTGGCATAGCCGTGTGGAAACACCCAAACTCTCCTCCCTGAATTCTGCATCTTTTCCCTCTATTTTTCAGGCTGTATCCATCCCACATCTAATATCAAACTATCACCAAGTTGTCGGCCCTGTTTGTGGCTTCTTGTCACAGCAGGTCATGGAAAACTCCGCTGAAGTGCAGGACTGCTAGCTGACATGTGGATAGCCACCTTGGACATAGCCATGGTTTTTCTTGCCAGGTGGTAGGACAGGGTGAGATAGTTGGTTGAGCATGCTGCCAGACACCAACACCACAGTTGTTCCTTAGCTGTTGAACACATTAGCTTTTGAAAAAGGCCAGGTTCACTCCAGCTGGCCGTGCCCCAGCCTTGTCTAGCTTAGCATGTGAACCCTTTCCCCCACCTTGGACATAGCCCCTTCTATCTTGCTGCTTCTCAGGACACGGTTGTATCTCTTTGTCCCTAATAAAGCACTTTATTGTTTTTGCCATCCCGAATCGGTCTGCATCCTTCTCTTGACACCTTCCTGCTTTAGTAGTTCTTATATGACAGAACTGGAGTTGTGAAACAAGGGATAAAGCATTGCCTCTTCCAGAACACCCCTCCCCTCACTGTAGATCTCAGCCAATGGAGAAGACTTCATTTTATTCATACCTGTTGCAGTCAGGTTCGCATTGCTGGTAGAAATCACCTGTCCAAGAGTAACTTGTGGGGATAAAGGTTTGTTTTGGCTTACAGGGTCGAGGGAGAATCTCCATGATGGCAGGGAAAATGATGGCATGAGAAGAGGGTGGACATCAACCCCTGGCCAACATAAGGTGGACAATAACAACAGGAGAGTGTGCCAGGCACTAGCAAGGGGACACTGGCTATAACACCCATAAGTCCACCCCCACCAATACATTGCCTCCAGGAGGTGTTAATTCCCAAATCTCCATCATCTGGGAGCCTAGCATTCAGAGCACCTAAGTTTATGGGGACACGTGAATCACACTACCACACCACCTCTCATCATTCGTCCCATTCTCTCCTGCAATAAGGACTCGCCATCCCAATCTCCTGCTTCGTAAGCTTTGCCTTTAGTTATTAAGCAGTCAATTTGAAAGTGCATTTCTCTTCTTCTTATTGAAAAGTTCATTTTTCAATATCTGACATATTTTCTGTTACTGTTGGTACAGTAAAAATTTTCCAGTGAATAGATTTGCTCTTGTCTACAAAGGAGGTAGGTTTTTTCCCACTAGATCCTTGGCTTGGGACTTGAGTAAAAGACTGTCCTTGAAATATCTTAAGTTTTATTTTCCCATATTATAAAATATTATATTCTTTCTCTCTCTGTGCCCCCTCTCTTATATTCTCTCTTCCTCTCTTCCTTTCTCTTTCTTTCTTTCTTTCTTCCTTCCTCCCTTCTTTCCTTCCTTTCTTTCTTTCTCTCTGTTTCTTTCTCTCTCTCAATTTTTTAAAAAATTATTATTTATTTATTTGACAGAGAAAGGGGGGAGAGAGGGGAATAGGTGCGCCAGCGCCTCCAGCCACTGCAAACAAACTCCAGATGTGTGCACCCCCTTGTGCATCTGGTTAATGTGGGTCCTGGGGAATTGAACCTTGGTCCTTTGGCTTTGCAGGCAGATGCCTTCACCGCTAAGCCAATTTCCAGCCCTGTTTCTCTATTTTTAAAAAATATATACTTTATTTATTTATTTGAGAGAAAGAGGCAGAGAGAGAGAATGGGCACACTAGAGCCTCCAGCCACTGCAAAGGAACTGCAGATGCATGTGCCCTCTTGTGCATCTGGCTTAAGTGGGTCTTGGAGAATCAAATCTGGATCCTTTGGCTTTGCATGCAAACGCCTTAACCACTAAGCCATCTCTTCAGCACCTCCTTTTCCTTCTCTCTATCTCTCTCCACTCCTCCCTTCTTGTTCCATGAACTATATTTTGAAGGCTTTTCTTCTTCATTTAGAACAACACACAAAGATTGGCCATACCTTCTTTTAATAGTTTCCCTCTAACAAACACACAAGTGTGTGTGTGTGTGTGTGTGTGTGTGTGTATAATACATATTCTTGTGTAGGAACTCAACAAATTAAACCTTTATTGCCTTCCTTGAAATTCATATTTCTAGACAATCAGGAAATTGAAATAAAAACATTATAAGGCTAATGAGACTCTGAGACAGTAAAGATGGCTCACAGTGAAGGTTTATCTCCTATTATGTGACAGTTGCCATTTTCTACTGAGCTGCCAGAAAGACCAGGCAGACAGGGGAGTAGGGGAGAGGGCAAGGACTTTTGCACGGAATTCACAGACAATTTAGCTATAGTAATTGCTTAGCATACTTAACTCATAAAGGCCCTACAGTTACTACATTGAGTCAATTACTATTATGGTTTATCTAAGTGGCTCCCAGAAGACCCACATTTAAGGTTTGGCCATTAGCTTGCTACTATTTGAAGTGGGGAAGCCTTTACGGGTAGATCTTAATGGGAAATCTCAGCTAGCTCATTAGAGATTTCCCTAAAAGACTACAAGACACTTGTCTTTCTCAGGTTCCTGGCTGCCAGCCAAGAGGAGGGCAGCCACTCGGTCCTGCTCTGCCATCCCGTGCTTCCTCACCACAAGTCCAAGCCACATGGGCTGAGAGCTCCGAATCTGAGTCAGAATAAGTCTTTCCTCTTTGCAAGTTGATTAAACTCAGGTGTTGTTCTTTTTCATAACAACGGAAAGCTGACCTGCACACTTTATCTAGTCCTCTAACATCTAGAGTTTGGTTGTCATGGCTTCAGGCTTAGAAAAGCATCCCAGGAAAGTGTTGCGGGATACCCGTAGAATAATAATTTTTATTTTGTCTAAAGCCCTCAGATTTGTGCTGTGGTGTACATTTCATATCCTATCCTTTTTAACACATTATTTTATCTTTCTAGTTATGAATTTATAAAATTTTTACTTACTGAAAACCTGTTCACGAAGAAGCAAGTGATAGTTAACACTGGTTAGTGGCATCACCCTCACATCCACTACGGAAGGCAAGAACAGCTAAGAGGATGAGTATTTGCAAGAATGTTATGTTATCCAGCCTTTTTGATAGTATCATCTTTGAGGGCCCTTAAGCCAGGAATCAGAAACTCTACTAGTGCCTGTTGCAAAAGAGCATCTTTCTGAACGCACCCCTGAGCTCTGGGCTCCGAAAGGCATATATAAATGGGTCGATGACCGCGTTACACATGATCAACATGCCGTTTACCTGGAATAGAGACATGTAGCAAGTGCAGTAAGGGTTATTGGGGCAGAAGGTCATTAAGAGGACATGGAGAAGAAAGGGGGCCCAACAAAAAATGAAGACTCCAAGAAGGATGGTCAGGGTAATGGCTCCTTTCATGTTGGCTCGAGACAGGGTAGAGATCTTCCTAGCATGGGAGCGGGCCAGTAAGAACATGTGAATGTAGAGGCACAGGATGAAGATCAACATCAGAGGGAAGAGCGATGTGAAGGCGAGCACCGTGGGGACATGGTGGGAGAAGATGACCACGGCAATGCCACTCCCCGTGCAGAAGGTCCAGATAAGCGTCAGGGTGATGATGGCGCGGCGCATGGTCACAATGGTGTGGTACTGCAGGGCATGGAAGATGGTTATGTAACGGTCAGCGGCAATCACAGACAGGCTGAAGACGGAGCCTAGCAAAGACAGGATGAACATGGAGTCGATAATGTCATCTGCTGTGGTTTCAAAGTGGCCACGGGGCTTGAGGTAACCCATGTTTCTGAACATAATCAGGACATTCTCCACGATCTTATACAGGCTGCCCAGCATGTCAGAAATGGCCAAACTGCAGATGAAAAAGTACACGGGAGACTGGAGATTCTTGTTCTTAATCACAGCCAGGAGCACAATCAAGTTCTCCAGAACTCCGACAATGGAGATTGTGAAAAATATTTCTTCCGGCAAAACCACCCGTGGACAATCTGAATTGTTTCTCTGTGTGTCGTTGATGACTTCATATGGATCTATAATGTGCTTCATTTTTCCAGCTCGGGATCAAGATGGGATGTTACTTGGACTTGACAGAAATTGTGATTGCTTCGTCAGGATGTTTTCCTCAGTGCCTAGATCTAAGATGAAAAGAGAATATATAAAAATATGTATCACAAAGGACCCCAAAATAATAACCAGTTGTATTAGCTTTAACAAAACTATATCCTTCATGAAATATAATTGTGTGATAATTTAAAAAACTTTTTAGGGCTGAAGCGATGGATTATCAGTTAAGGTGCTTGCCTGCAAAGCCAAAAGACCCAGGTTCGATTCCTCAGGACCCACATAAGTCAGATGCACAAGGTAGCACATGTGTCTGGAGTTTGTTTGCAGAGGCTAGAGGCCCTGGTGTGCTCATTCTCTCTCAACCTTTCTTTCTCTCTTTCTGCCTTTTTCCTCTCTAAAGAAATAAAGAATAAAAAAAATGAAATATGATGGTCTTATGTAGGTAGTGTCAGGCTGTGTGAAGTCATGGATATCCAGGCCATTTTGTGTCCAGAGGAACACATTGTAAGGAGTCCTACCCTAACAGGAGGAAAAGATCATGACATCATAATAAAAGAAAGACTGATTGAGAGGGGGAGGGGATATGATGGAAAGTGGAGTTTCAAAAGGGAAAGTGGGGGGATACAATGAGATATTGTTTATAATCATGGAAGTTGTCAATAAAAATACATAAATAAATAAAATTAAATATGAAAAAAAACTTCAATGGTCCCTCATCTTGGTCACTTTGTGAGACATATTTCCAGGGGAAACTTTGACCCTTGAGATAAAAATAAAGCTGGCTTTGCCTGGTTGCCCTCATGAATGCAGTTACGTGTGATAGATCAGGGTGAATGTCAGCAGTGCTCCTGAATGGGAGAGGGAAGGGGAAGGAAACACATGGGTAGAAACAGGAAAACACTCTTCTCCAACTTGGATGTGCATGTGGAGGCCAGTGGAAAACTAGTGCTTTTCCTCTCTGGTTCCGTTCACATGTTTTTTCTAAACAGGCCTTCTCTTTGGCCTTTAGCTTGCCAATTAGACTACTAGCCTGGCTGGCCAGTGCGCCTCAGAGGTCTGCCTGTCTCTGCCTTCTCAGGACTGGAAGCGTGTGCCACTCTGTCCAGACTTTTTTAAAGGTGGGTTCTGGGGATCTGTCTCAAGTCTTCATGCTTGCACAGCAAGCACGTTATGGACTGAACTATCTCCACAATCCTGGTGAGATTGTTTTGATTCTTTCTTGTCATTAATTATCTTCCCGGAACAAAGCTTGATCCCTACAGTCTGAGGGATGATGGCAAACATGTTGATGAGCCATTGTAAAACATGACCACAGAGTGTAAGGTATGACTTCCTTTTCAAAAACTCTCAGAAGGCAGGTGGAGTGACGTGCCTTTGTAGTCCCAGATTACTCAGGAAGCTTCCATGTGAGGATCACTAGAGCCCAGGATTTCAATAGCAACCTGGCCATCACAGAGAATCTGTCTAAAAAAAAGGAAAGAAGGAAGGAAAACATGCCATAGATTCTTTTCTGTCCTACATGTGACTCTGAGATTCCAGCCCTAAATGGACATGTTTGTCATGCCCACCACAGCTCAGGAAATATTGTGGAAGAGGTGATGGAAAGAATGTGAGATCGAGAAGATGGGGAGAATTGCTTTGGAACACTGACTTCTGGACATGAAGTGGCCATTGCACTCATGATATTAAAGTGGCTGTTGTTACTTGCACAATATTGGGTCCATCAACATGTTGTCTTGAATGATGGAGGAAGCCAGAATAAATAGGCATCAAACTAGAGGAACTAGATGGGAAAGAGTTATATGAAAGAAATATGGGGAAGGCAAAAGAAAATAATGGAAAAGGACTGTGATCAAAGTACTTTAGGTACATATATAAAATTTTTCATGAAATGCGGGCTAGAAAGATGGCTTAGCAGTTAAGGTGTTTGCCGGCGGAGCCTGAGGACTCCTAATCTCCAGGTGACGCGAAAGCCTGGTGGTGAGGCAAGCATGCAATGTCGCACGTGCACACAAGAGGGCGCAGGCGTCTGGAGTTTGTTCACAGTGGCTGAAGGTCCTGGTGTGCCCAGTCTTTTTCCCTCTCTCTCTCTTTCCCTTTTTCTCTCTCTCTCTCTCAAAACAAATAAATAAACAAACAAATAAGATGTTAAAAATATAATGCAACAAAGAGACTCAGTAACAGAAGTGAAAAGTCCAAGTCTGCTCTCTTATTTCACTATAAAATTGTTAGTGCAGAGAAGTGACACACTTTTTCTGGGAAAAGAGTTGGATAAGATCCAAGAATGGAACTGATGTTCACTGCAGGGATTACCCGAGAGGCATTCAATTTGATCACTAACCATCTAGTCTGAGGTGCTAGTTAGCCTCTGGGGGAATTCATACAATCACCAATGATATCCAATCATCTGTTTTTCATTTTTCCTTTTCCAAATTCATCTAATATTCTTGGAAGAGAAATCTAAGGAAAAGAGATGGATATGTGTGTGTAGGTCTGTGGGAGATAGAGAAAAGGGGGGGGGAGAGAGAACAGATGATATTAAGATCCAACTATAGTTATTTATTTATTATTTATTTGAGAGAGAGAGAGAGAGAGAGAGAGAGAGAGAAAGAGAGAGAGATAGGAGAAAGAATGGGCCAACCAGGATCTCTAGCCACTGCTAATGAACTCCAGATGTATGTGCTACTCTGTGCATTCTGGTTTACATGGGTACCGGGGCATCGAACCTGGATCCTTAGGCTTTGCAGGGAAGTGCCTTAATTGCTAAGCCTTCTCTCCAGCCCCAAACTATAGTTTTATTTTAGTTAGGAAAAGTATGTGGATATTATCACAGAATCACCTTTCCTGTAAAAGCATGTTGCAATTTTTGCAAATCAGTGAAATAAGACAGCAGTCTCAAGAAGCAGACTCAGACTTTCTCCTGTGATTGAGTCTCTCTTGCTGCATTTTAATAACAAAATTTTTTTCTAATTTGCCTTAAAATTCTAAAGCTTTTTGTGAAAGTTAATGTTTAAAAAATATTTTATTTTCACATGAGAGAGGAAAGAGAGAGAGAGAGAGAAAAACAGAATGGGCACTTCAGGACCTCTAGCCACTGAAAATGAGCTCCAGACACATGTGTCACCTAGTGCTTCTGGCTTTATGTGGGTACTGGGCAATTGAACCCAGGTTGTTAGGCTTTGCAGATAAGCACCTTAACTACCAAGCCATCTCTCCAGCCTGAAATTTAATTTGTTTATTATTTTTAATTTTTTTGAAAGTCAATATTTTAGTGTCCAGGAAATAATTATTGAAATCAAGAAAGAGCACTAAAGAAATAAATACCTTTAACCTTGCATGAATGGAGCCAATTTTTAATTTGTGAAGCCCTTTCTGCATGCTTTGACTCTTGTGTGACATCTTATGTTAACTGTCAAGCACACTGAAGACTTAACAAAGACTTTTGATCTCACCCAGAGGTGAGATCTGGAAAGGGCTGTCACAGAGGCTGATAGTAGAGCTGTGGGGCTGGAGGTATTGAAGGTGAGGGGATGGGGAGAGCTTGGTCAAGGGGATCTGTAATGGGTTACAGTTAGGGGAGTGAGTTATGGTCATTCCCGTTGCATGACAAGGTGACTGTAGTCAATAGTAATATCATAAATACTCTATTTAAAAACAGCTATAAGCAAGGATTATTGATGTTCCTAACACAAAGAAATGAAACATGGTGGGGTGATAGATGTGCTTATTTACCCTCATGCAATCATTGTATAATGTCTACATGTATCCAATTGCCACATTGTTCCCCATAAATGCATACAACTTCTATATGTGAATATAAATTATGTTGGCACTAATTTTAGAAACAATGCAACAACTAAATCTGCAGCCGACATATTCGACAAATAAAATATGCAAAGGAATCACTTTAAAAAGACCGTGATCATGGTATATTGTCAGCATATATGTAAGTTGTCAATAAAATTTTAAAATAAGTCTCGTTGCTTCCAGACTAAAATTTCACTTTTAAATGTTTTATTGACAATGTCTATACATAGAGACTATATACTGTGATCGTTATATCCTCTCACCACCCTCCTTGTTCTCCCACTGAATCCTCCCCCACTGAATCCCTTCTTTCCAACAAGTTTCTCTTCTGTTTAGAAGTCATCATTTTATAACAGTTGGAGGCAGAAAGATCACAGGTTTCAAGCCAGCCTGAGCAACATACCAAGTTCAAAGCTAGCCTGGCCTTCATAACAAAACTTTATCTCACTGAGTTGGAAGGCAAGGACCAACACCCACAAGTTTTTCTCTGACCTTCACACATAGATAGTGGCATGAACATGCTCGCTCTCTCTCTCTCTCTCTCTCATACACACACACCAATTAAAAAAGCAAAAATTAAGTTAGTAATTTTATTTGTCAACATATCAGAGATTTAAACAGGCAATATTTAAGAGTTGGTGTGGAAATTATGTTTCTGTCTGCTAGAGATGAAAGGTGCTGCTTTTCTTGTCTTTTAGGGAAGATCCCAGAACGTAGACAGGTAACCTCCAATTTCTAAGAAGGGAGAAACGTCAGGTTCTTCAGACACCAGAAGATAGTTTTATTTGCAAGAGTTTACGCCCAAAGCCGAAAGAAAGCCTTTTGAGTGATTTGAACAAGCATCAGGGTAGGTATTTTAATTAGAGAGAAATGACTAGTGTCCTTGGCCTATAGGAAACAGCTGAAATCAGATCTTTTATTTTTAAATGTTGCAAAGGAAAAAAAAATTGCTAACTTCTGGGAATACTTACTCTCAGGGAGGGAAAGAAACAGTGGGTTCAGTCCATTCCAGGAACAAGGAGGTTATGTCAAACCATTCTGGCTAGAGCCCTGGGGTGTCTAGCATCTTGGGGGAGGGTTTCTTATGAGGCTTAAGGTGTCTGAGAATCTATGAGATGTTTTCCATATCTGGTCTGGCAAATTCTGTTTGAAGATGGAGGCATTATTCTTCACAGCAACACTATGGGGCAGTGGGAGGTAAAGAAAGTCGTGGATCGATCAAATTACTATGTTATCTTTCTTTAATGTCTAGTAATTTAATTCAAATAGTAAGATATATTATTATTATTTTGATTTTCCCAGGTAGGGTCTCACTCTAGCCCAAGCTGACCTGGAATTCACTATGAAGTCTCAGGGTGACCTTGAACTCATGGCAATCCTCCTACCTCTGCCTTCCGAGTGCTGGGATTAAAGGCGTGCACCACCATGCCTGGCTAAAATGTATTATTTTTAACAATACTTTGTGAGCAACTGACAGTGGTTTTCTGTGGTCTAGTTTAAAATCTGAGATATTCAAGATAAAAGATATTGCATCGTTCCAACCAATAAAGGTTAGTATATAGCATGTTTAAAAAGTATAAAGCCCAGGGCTAGAGAGATGGCTCAGTGGTTAAGTGTGGTTCCCAGTGCAAAATAAGGGCCTAATGAGGCCTGAAATTTTCCTGAATTGGAATCTCTAGATCCCATGTAAACACAAAGCACAGCAAGCAACAGCAGAGTAAGAATCCAGAGCAGAACCCTACCTCAAAAAAGGGAGAAAGGTGAGAACTGACACAGAAATGGTCTTCTGACCTCCACACATGGGCTGTGATGCCACACCCTCTCTTACACACTCAGAGAAATGCATGCATCACACATGAATATGTGTCTGTGCACACTAATGAAAAATTTTAAACACATTAAAAAAATCTAGGTGCCAATTTGTGTTTAATATAGGTATCTAACATTACTTTAGACCTGCTGGCTAGAAAAGTATAATCCCTAAAAATCTAGAGCAAAAGGCCTAGCCACACATATTAACCCAGTAATTCTGTTATTATGCTATCTTCCTTTAGGATATACTACTCTGACTGTTCTATGATTTAATGTCCCTACATGAATAATCAATGTTGTGTACAGAGATATTTTATGCTATGATGTTCATAATTATTTATAATAGCAAAAACTGAAAACCATGTAAATAACTCAAAACCAAAGACTGGTTAAATAAAGTATGACACTTTCAGATGATAGAAATGATGATTAAAAATTACAGTTCAAGACCTGGGTGTGGTGGTGCACACCTTTAATCCCAGCATTCAAGAGGTAGAGGTAGGAGGATCACTGTGCTTTTGAGGTTATTCTGAGACTACATAGTGAATTTCAGGTTAGCCTGGGCTATAGTGAGACCTACCTAAGTTTTTTTTTTTAAACTACAAGTCAGTGTTGCAGAAGAATGTGTGTGTATGTGTGTGTGTGTGTGAATGTGTGTGCATACATACATACATACATACA
The DNA here is from genome assembly GCF_020740685.1 of Jaculus jaculus. NCBI lineage: Eukaryota > Metazoa > Chordata > Mammalia > Rodentia > Dipodidae > Jaculus > Jaculus jaculus. The sequence continues at coordinate 140,087 of NW_025423509.1, read as the reverse complement.
TACATACATACATACGTATAATCTGCCCTTAGTATCTGCAGGCCCCATATCTACCATGAATTTAAAATATTAAGAAATAATTGCTACAGTTAATGTAAATATGTTTCCTTGTCACTGTTTCCCATCAACAGAGTGTCACAACTATTTACATAGCACTTTGCACTGTATAAAGTACTACAATTTGGAGATGATGTAATGTAGACAGGAGGATGTGTATTTGTTCTTTGTCAGTACTATGCCGTTTCAATTCATGAACTTGAGCATCTGTGGACTTTTGGTATCTACTAGAGGTCCTGAATCCTGTACCCCATTGACAAGAAGGAAGACTGTATATATTTATTTAATGCAAAGTCAGAAAACTTTCTAGAAGACAGGCATTGCATTTTAATGGTGGGGGTTAGAGTATAGGTCAATGGGAGAGTAGATTAGCATTTTGGATCTGTGGATTTGAGTCCTAACACTAAAAATAAGTCAGTAATGGTACGTATTGGTTGGCAGAACTATGAGTTATTTTAAAACAAGCATCTTATTTTAGAACAGTTAAGAGATTTTTCATACACACCCGCTTTCCCATGTTATTAACATCATAAGTTACTATGGCACTGTTATCACAATTAATGGACCAATACTGACACTACTATTGTTAAATCATCTGAATTCTGAACTTCATTTGTTCTGAGTGTTTTACTGGTAACATTTTCTGTTTCAGAAGCTTATCCAAGACACTATTTTGACCTTGTCCATTAGGTTCATTCGGTTCCTCTTGCTGAGACAGTTTCTAAGACTTTCCTGTTTTTTTTTGTTTTTTTTTTTTATGATCTTGACAGGTTTATGTTTTCCAACTACATATTTGTCTGTTTTTGCTTGTTTTCTTTTTAAACATTTTAAACATTTGTGTGTGTGTGCCTGTGTTTATGGGTCCACGAGGGTGTCTTTCCTCTACAAATGGACACCAGATGCTTGCACCACTTTTTTGCTTCTGGCCTAGGTGGGAGGTTTGGGAATTAAGCTTCGGTCGACAGGCTTTACAAGCAGCTGCCTTTAACTGCCAAGGCATCTCCCCAGTGCCTATATGATGTTTATTTTTAGAATGGTTAGTCAGGTGTTAGGGATTTTGAGAAGGCCATATCATCAACACATCATATTTAGATGCATTATTATCAATGTGACTCAGTGCTGATGTTGGCATATCACTGGCTGGGATAGTGTTTATCGGCTTCTCTCCTGTGCAGTTATTCCCTCTCCACCATTACCACAGGGACTCTTTTGAGGGAAGTCACAAATCACACTTAAGAGGAGGAGCCTCATGTTTTACCTATTGGAGTGTAGAAGATCAACATAATTTTTTTAAAAATTTTTATTTATTTATTTATTTGAGAGCGACAGACACAGAGAGAAAGACAGATAGAGGGAGAGAGAGAGAATGGGCGCGCCAGGGCTTCCAGCCTCTGCAAACGAACTCCAGACGCGTGCGCCCCCTTGTGCATCTGGCTAACGTGGGACCTGGGGAACCGAGCCTCAAACCGGGGTCCTTAGGCTTCACAGGCAAGCGCTTAACTGCTAGGCCATCTCTCCAGCCCAGATCAACATAATTTATTCAGAGTGCTTCTGCATGAGAGATTTATCTAAATCTTTCACTTATGCCATTTCAATAACTTGCTTACATCACTTTGTCCTTTTGCCATATCCTTATCATTGTGGTCTTTTGCAAAACTCATTTATCTAGCATGACAAGATGTTCCAAATTTATATTCTTATTTTTATTTATTTATTTATTTATTTATTTATTTATTTATCCATCCAATAGCGAGAATGAGCAGCACACCACGCCCTCTAGCCACTACAAACCAACTCCAGATGCATGTGCCATCTTTTCATCTGGCTTTATGTAGGTTCTGATGAGTAGAATTTAAGTCTAGTCTTCATGGAAAAGCACCTTAACTTTTAAGCCATCTCTCCACTCCAAATTTATATTCTTATTTCCCATAATACTCCTAGAAAAAGACACTTGTTTCAGGCCCTCTGGTTTCTTTTATAAGAGAATGATTTGAGAATGTAAGATCTTAGTTCCAAATATGGGTTTTTGCTACTAGATCACCATTTACATTTTTCTAATGCTAATTCATCTGTTGTTCTTTTCTGAATGATGTTTTTCAGTATTATATCAAAACAAAGGGCTGGAGAGATTGCATAGTGGTTAAGGCACTTGCATGAGAAGTTTAAGGATCCAGATTTGATTCCCCAGTACCCAGGTAAGCCAGATATACAAAATGGCACATGCGTCTGGAGTTCATTTGCAGTGGCTAGAGGCCTGGGCATACTCATTCTCTCAAATACTTTAAAAAAAAAACAACAAAAAACAAGGAATCACCAAGCTTCACATCACACAGATAGTTCTCAATTTCTTCTAGATATTGTATAGTTTAATATTTATGGTTTATCTGGAGTTAATTTTTCTGTGTGAGGTAAAAGTTTTGTGTCTAGACTAATTTTGAATCATTTTTGTCTAGATGTGCAGTGTGGTGTGTGCACGGTGTGGTGTGTGTGCTCATATGTGTGGGCAGAAGTGTTGGATATCCTCCCCTATCACCCACCCACATATCTTAAGATGGAATCACTCTCTTAACCCAGAGCTGCTTCATTTTTTAGACTGGCTGACCAGTAAGCCAAAGAAATTCTCCTGACTCCATCCTCCACAGGACTGGGGTTACAGGTTTGTGTTTCCATGCCTAGATTTGTGCTAGGGCGCTGGGCATTGAACTCAGGGTGAGTCAGGCCCTCACACTTTTATAATAAGCGCTCTCACCATTGAGCCCTGCCCTCAGCCCTTAGGGTCATTATTCTCCACGTAAAATATCGTGCTATTCCAGCGCTGTCTGTAGGAAGGCCTATCCTTTATACAGAAAGTCGTTCTTGAACTTGTGTTAAATGCTTTCCCCAGTACCACCTTGTGTTGGTGACTACTGCTTTGTAGTAAGTCTTGAACTTGAGGAGTGTCAGTCCTCTGGGTTTGCTGGGCTTTTTCAGGTTTGTTTCAGCTATTATAGATGTTTTACTTTTTCGTGTTAAGTCCTAAAATTTAATGGATCTCTACTAAATAGCTTGACTGTAACTTTGTTGACTCTATTGGTCAAGTTATAGTGATTAAAAATGTGTATTTTGGGGCTGGAGAGATGGATTGCTGGTTAAGCACTTGCCTATGAAGCCTAAGGACCCCAGTTCAAGGCTGGATTCCCCAGGGCCCACGTTAGCCAGATGCACAAGGGGGCGCACGCATCTGGAGTTTGCACTGGCTGGAGGCCCTGGCGCACCCATTCTCCCTCCCTCCCTCCCTCCCTCACTCACTCCCTCCCTCCCTCCCTCCCTCCCTCTCTCTCTCTCTCTCTCTGCCTCTTCCTCTCTCTGTCTGTCCTTGTCAAATAAATAAATAAAAATAAAAAAAATTTTAAATGTGTCTTTTATTGTTGTCTGAAATTGGAATCTGGTTTTGCTCCCATAGATTCCACCAACCTTGGATTGAAGCACTTCAACAAATTCTATTTACACTGTATTCAGGTTTTTTTTTATTGTCATCATTCACTAAACATCACTTTAACAACGACATATATGGTATGATAGTTAATCTCCAGTTGTCAACTTGACATCTTAAAATCACCATGGAAATAAATCTCTGGTCATATCTGTGAGGGAGTTTGTAGATCAGATTAGTTGAGATGGGAAGACCCTTCCTCACTGTGGACAGCACCATCTCATGAGTTGAGGTCCTGGACTGTATAAAAAAAAAGAAAGCAGGGGCTGGAGAAGATGGCTTAGCAGTTAAGGCATTTGCCTGCAAAGCCAAAGGACAACCCCATTGGATTTCCTAGGACCCATACAAGCCAGATGCACAAGGAGGCACGTGCATCTGGAGTTTGTTTGCAATGGCTGGAGGCCCTAGCATGTCCATTCTCTCTCTCTCTGTGTCTCTCACACTCGCTCTTTCTTTCCTCTCTCAAATGCTAGCTGGGCATTTAGCATTCTTCACTCTGTGCTCCCTTAACGGACTGAAGCTCCTGCCGCCACGCCTTTCCTGCCATGAGGGACTGTTACCTCAAATTGTAAAATTAGCCCTTTCTTAAATGGTTTCTTATCAGGTAGCTGGTCACAGCAACGAGACAGTAACTAAGATGCATAGTATTTAGGTATCTTAAGTACTCTGGAGACTCAAAGTATGTGGTGAGATATGTGTAGCTTATACTGTACCATGTTCTGTGGATTCTGTTATTCCTGGAACCAATTCTCCACACTCACTGGTGGTGAAGGGACTGTATGCAAAACGCACAAGATGGAAGCTGGAATGCTGACCTCAGCCTCAGCTGAAGGAGAGGAAGGAGTAACCAACAAGGTTCCCGAGGAAACTTTGGTTACCTTTGCAGGGGCTTTTCCATCAGTCCTCAGTGAGCTGATGTCTAGAGAACAGCCAGAGAGGCAGCTTAGAGCCTTTCAAGGCATCTCTTCTTATTATCTCACAGTTCCCCTCTCCCAGACAGACCACATCTGCCGTAGTCTCTGGATTGGCCCGCAGGCCCTACGTATCTCTTCTATAAAACTGACAATAGCTTGCCACTGTCATCTTGGCATCAGAAAGTCCTTTTCTTATCTATTTAATCCTTTACCCTTGAGGCAAACTTGGTAGAAATTCACCACTTATGATTTATACACAGTGGTTACATCAGCTCAGAGAGCAGGCGTGGGCAGCTGTAGCTGACTTCAGTGAAAATGAGAAGCAGGACACCAATCCCCAGACCCAAGGGTTAATGCCAGGGAGAGGAGGACTGCGGCAAGGGACTCTAAGCCACATGGTTCAGAGACGTGATGGCAGCCCTGTCTGTGCCAAGACAGGAGGTGACATGTTAGTGGCGTCTAGTGTGTCCTGAGGCTTCATTTTTATTGGATGAGGGAACTTAAAAATCTTTTTCATTCTCTGAAAAAAAAAAAAAGAATGCTAAATTCTTCACTACGCAGTCTACTTTCTGTTTTCCATCCAAGAAATAGCTCCAAATTTCTGCTCTTTGGAAAAAGCATGGAATGGCTCATAAGCAGTCCAGTTAGCAGAGCCCAATCTATTAAATAAAAGGACAATATTAGTGTTTATTTTCTTCTCTCAGAGAAGGCATTTTACACTTATGGCATCTCTTTGAATGAATGACTTTAAGACTTCTTGGCTTTGCCTGGCTCCTGTCCTCACTCCTTTGGGAGAGGGTTGAGTCTACCCTCGCTGGACTCCAGGGCCACCTGATGAGTGCTCAAGGCTTTTGCTCTCTGTGCAACTCCCACAGTGGGATCTCCTTTGAAGAGATGGGGGCCGTGGGTTAACTGGGACCATTAACTGAGGGCGGTTAATTGAATGGGTGGGGAGAAGTGAAGAAGAAAGATTTACAGTCTTTGGGTGCTTTAACCCAAGTGATGAAATAAAAGAGCTTAGCGTTTTCCCCAAGCTATTCTGGGACACAATTGTTAGGTTTGTCCTTGTTGGGAACCAGTTGGAGAGAGGAAACTGTCCTGCCCGCTGGAGTGAAGCGGAGAAAGTGAAACATGCACACCTAGGCCGAGAACAGGACACTCGTGACTTGCCATCCTGGCTACTAATTGGTATAGACTGTATGTCATCAAGCTTTTAAAAGAAGGGGATTCTTTTACTGCTGCAATCCAGGATGGCTATATTGTTTCAGTTTCTTCCTGCCTACCCCCACTTCTGCGTAAGAGTGGGACAAAGAGAATTGAAGTGGCTCAAAGCCTGTGCTGGTTTGGAGAGACCTGTCTGGGCACAGACCTCTAGGAAGATCTGGGTACAGCTGAGGAGCTGGGTCTCTGGAGCTATTTTTGTGCTAAGATAAAACCCTCATAATAACGTTCTTTTGGAGACAGAGTCTTGCCATGGAACCCAATTTGTACTTATATTTGCAGCTTCCTGTCTTGGCTTCCTGAATGCTGGGAGCATAGTCTTTTGCCACTGCTCACCATGCCCAGCTAGACTTGTAGATCTTACTAATCAGTCTCTGTTGAAAGAAATAGAAATCTGGGCTGGAGAGATGGCTTAACAGTCAAAGCATTTGCCTGCAAATCCAAAGGACCCAGGTTCAATTCCCCAGGACCCACGTAAGCGAGATGCACAAGGGGGAGCATGTGTCTGGAGTTTGTTTGCAGTGGCTGGAGGCCCTGGCATACCCATTCTCTCTCTGTTTATAACTCTTCTCTCTCTCTCTCACTCACTCTCTCTCTCTCTGCTTGCAAATAAATAATTAAATCTTAAAGAAAGAAATAGAAATCTATGGAAGGATAAATTCTAATTGACTTGCTGCTTCCTTGGCTTTTATTCTTATTCATCCTATCTCTACCTTGAGTTGCTGGCAAGGAAATTAGAGAGCTCCTGAAAGGCAGAGGAAATGAACACTGTCACAGAACCATATAGTCACAGGCAGCTGTTAGTGATAGGATTACTCAGGATTGTCACATGTCAGCTTCCCCAGTCCTCTGGTAGTGAAACTATCCAGTTCTTAAAAACAGAAAGGTTACTCAAGTAAAAGGGAAATTTCAGGACAGGGCAAAAGAGACATGTTTTTTTTATTTCACTCTCATTTTATTAGCAAAAACTTTCCTATGGTTCTCAAATAAGTTTCATGATAATTTAAAAACATACAAAAACTAATACATTTATTAATAGGCAAGAGTCTTCATTAAATAAATATACAATACACTTTATTGTGATATTTTAAATTGAAGATGAAAATACTTCCTAGGAAGGATGAAAGATCACCAGTGAAAAGATGAATATTTGGAAGAATTCAGATAAGTTTCTCTCAGATTTGTTCCTATCAGTTCTGTTCACAGTCCAAAAGCACTCAAGAAGCTGAGAAATCAGTAGAAAATAGACTTACCTTCAGCTCAGAAGCAGGAACTTTCCAGTCAAGATGACTGAGAGTGAATGAGCTTCGAAGAAAAGCAAGTGGATGGACCTTGGACTAGCTAGGGAGGGCCAGAACATATGCATCACTGAGAGAGACAGCTCCTTGTTATCACAACCTTGAGTAAATGTCATCTGAAATGAACTGCATATTTCTCGTAATATGAAGTTAGAGAAGTCAAAAGGAAGGGTCTGAAGAAGACAATTTTCCTGGGTGCAGCACCCAAGACTGTCTCAGGTTTCTGACATTTAGAGCAGATTATGGACTGTGATCTTTCTCCTTTCAAATTCCATTTTATTTAAACATATTTTATTTATGAGAGAGAGAGAGAGAGAGAGAGAGAGAGAGAGAGAGAGAGAGAGAGAGAGAGAGGCAGATAGAGAGAAAGATAACGGGCACACAAGGGCCTCTAGCCACTGCAAATGAACTCCAGATGCATGTGCTATCACGGGCATCTGGCTTATGTAAGTACCGAGGAATCAAACTTGGGTCCTTAGGCTTCATAGGCAAGTACCTTAACCACGAAGCCATCTCTTAAGCCCTCACATGTCATTTTAGAGTTGCATTTAATTTTATAACTAAAAAATTAAGTAAATTTGGGGGGGGAGGGTGAGAAATTTGTTTTGGAAGAATCTGTTTTAAATTTGCTAGTAAACTTCTCAAGATATTTTATGAGCACTTGGTACATTAATTTCATTAAGAAGGAATTTTTTTTTTTTTTTGCCTATTTCATAAGGCAAACAATGGGACAGAGGACTTTTATGCTTAGGGACACATGATAGAACATAGGCCAAGATGAAAAAGAAACTCCAAGTCTTTATGTCCTGCCAGTTTTTCTCTGTTTAAAAATGTCTTAGAAATCATCACTAATAATTCCATCATTCAAAGTAAAATTTTTCTGTTTTCTGTTTGCTGAGGCCTACAGGAAAGAGCTACATTTGGTACCTGCCACATCAACCTGAACCTGAATACTTTTTTAAAACTATATTTTATTTATTTGAGGGAGGGGGGGAGAGAGAGAGAGAGAGAGAGAGAGAGAGAAAGAGAATGGGCACGCAAGGGCCTCCAGCTACTGCAAACGAACTCCAGATGCATGTGGCCTCTTGTGCATCTGGCTTACGTGGGTCCTGGAGAGTCAAATCGGGATCCTTTGGTTTTGCAGGCAAATGCCTTAGGTGCTAAGCCATCTCTCCAGTCCTCAATCTGAATATATTAGGTGTGAGGATTGAATTTAGGGCTCCACAGTGCTAGGCCTGAACTCTACCAACTGAGTCACACTGAAAGCCCCAAGAATTAAAATACTGACTGAATTCCAACAGACTAGATCAGATCAAGATGGGGTAACTGATTGGTCAAGGCACTACATAACTAAACTGAACTTAGAATGGGACAGTTTTCCAGAATCCAGGAGATTCATAGAAACTAACCAAAAGGGACCCACTCCTCCTTAGTCAGCATGATAAACATCCTCTGTGCATTCATTCCCTAAGGAAATGAACTTTGTTGCTGTGTCCCTGAGCAGTATGACATGCTCCATCAGTTGGATCTTTGTTACACAGCAACAGAATGGCTCTGTGAGATCCATAGTGCTTAATCTTGTAGATAGTGCTTGAAGGGTCTGTAATTGGAAGAGGGTATTCTGTGTTCCTGGACAGTAGGTACAGAATAGGACTTTCATGCTTCACACAATATCCTAGCATGCTCTGCTTGCATCTGGTTTCACCTTTGCCTTGGATCAGATGTCTATAATACTTCCCTTGGCACTGACTTCACTAAGGAGAGAATATATTGGTCACAAAGCAAAGCCCATTTATGCTAATTCAAATGGAAAAAAAATTGGTTCCAAGAAGTCTAGAAACAAAAGGAACTGTTAATGATCCTCAGACTTAGGGTTGATCTGACCTCAGTTTGTTTTGGATTTAGAATTTCCCTTCAAAATTAAAAATAATGCATTTGGTTTTGTCTCAAGATAGTCTGTATGGACAGGTTCAATCACTGTTACATCCAGATGCATGTGCTAATTTGTGCATTACCTGGCTCTACATGGTTACTGGGGAAATGAACTCAGGGGGCCAAGTTTTGTAAACAAATGACTTCTAATTTTTAAAAAATATTTTATTTTTATTTATTTACTTAGAGAGAGAGAGAGAGAGAGAGAGAGAGAGAGAGGCATAAATAGGAAGAGGGAGAGGAAGGGTGCCCAAGACCTCTAGCCACTGCAAACAAACTCCAGATGCATGTGCCACCTTGTACATCTGGCTTACATGAGTCCTGGGGAATTGAACCTGGGTCCTTTGGCTTTGCAGGCAAGTGCCTTAGCCACTAAGCTATATCTCCAGCTTTTTTTTTTTTTTTTGCAAGCAGGCAACTTTAACAAGTGAGTCATCTCTCCAGCCCATTTTTTTTAATTGAATGCTTTATTATATGAACATGAACATATTGCCTAATGATCATATTCTCATAGGGTTATACTCTTATGTTCCCTCTTTCTTGACCCCATTCCACCGGGGCATTCCTCAGTGGGATTATCAGTATACAGCAGTCAGTTTCTATGGGGGATGGAGGACAATGCCTCAAAATAGTCCTTTCTACCTCGTGGCTGTTACATTCTTTCTTCCCCCTCCTCCACAATGTTTATGTTTTCTGAGCCTTGGAGGATGTGTTATAAGCTTCCATCAGTGTTGAGCTCTCAGCATCTTCTGAGTTTCTACTTTGGTGAGTTTTGAGTCTCCTCAGTGTCTACCACCATCTCCCTGAAGGAGGTTCTCAGGCTAGCAGTGACAGCAGCTCTCATATGTAACCCACCACTTCCTCTGTAGTGTTTCCTGGTCCCTAGAAGCTGTGATATAGGTGACTCATCTCATGCTAGGCAGCTTTCTTTTCTTGTTATACTGGTATGTTTGGTATTTTACATATGGCAGTATTTTCTGCCATATGTAAAAAGTGGATTCTCTAGCCAAGAGTGAGAGGATAAAAAGTGATAAACAGATATTTAGAAGAGTTTTTTTTTTTTTTAATGTACATAACATCTCATTTTAGCCAAAGAATAGGGGAAGCTTCTCTCTAGAGTCTGTGACCTTCCAACCCATAAGCTTTTGGACTGGTTCTCAGTACCAGGTATGAATTCACTCCCACTGATCTGGTTTCATATCCAATTGGAGAACAGTTGATTACTCCTCATAACCTGTGTGTCACTATTGCACCAGTGTGTACCTCTTGCCTGGCTGGTTGATTTTGCAGATTGCAGGATCCTTTGCTTGTTCGCATTGTGGGTAGCCAGTATCCCTCAGGAGTTCTGTAGCACTTTTCAGTACTTACTAGAGTTAGTCAGTAGGGGGAATTGGCTTTCATCTCAGTTTTAGCATTATCTCTCTATGTCTTGACACCATAGCCAGTGATCTCTGGGAGTTTTTTGATTTCCTCTGTGACTTCTTCAGTGACCCATTTATTATTCAATAGTGTGTTGTTCAATCTCCTGGAACTGGTGTTTTTTCTCTGTGTTTCTATTGTCAGTTTCTAGCTTTGTTGCATTGTGGTCCAATATAATACAGAGAGTCAATTTTCGTGAATTCATGGAGACTTGTTTTATGTCCTAACATATAATCTATTTTAGAGAAGGTTACATGGAGCTGCTCAAAAGAACGCATATACTATAGTGTTTGGGTGCAATGTTCCATAGATGTCTTTTAAGTACATTTGATCTACAATATGTTTATTTCCTCTGTATCTCTAGTTTCTTTTTAGATGATCTATTTAGATGATAGTGAGGTATTAAAGACTCCCATTAGTATTGTGCTTAGATTTATTTCTGATTTGATATCTAGTAGGCTTTGAATTATAAAATTTGGGGTATATGTTATGATTGTAAACTCCTCTTGTTGAATTGTTCCAGTGATGAGTACAAAGTGGCCTTCTTTAACTCTTCTGATTACTTTTGTATTAAGGCCTGTTTTGTCAGATATTAATATAACCACACTTCCTATTCCCATTTGCTTGGAATATCTTTTCTCATCCTTTCCCCATAAAGCTGTGTCTTTCTTTAATGCTAAGATGGACTTGGTGAAGACAGAAGATGGATGGATCCCATTTTCTGCTACAGCCTGTTAAACTGGTCTTATGATTGGGGGAATTGAGTTTATTGATGTTATAACTGAGAGGCATGTGTTAATCCCTGTCTAGTTGTAGGCTTTGTGGAGTTTGGTGTTTTCTTCATTTGCTTTCACATCTGTTCTGGTTTCATCCCCCCACCCCCTGTAGCCTCTCAAGTGTGTTTATTATTCTCTTTAGTGTGACATTCTCTATCTATAAGGGTGGCTTAGTGCTTATATAATCATAAACCAACTTTAAAAAAGTTTTATTTTTATTTATTTCATTTGACAGAGAAAGGGAGAGTGAGAGAGAGAATAGGCACACCAGGGCCTCCAGTCACTGCAAACGAACTCCAGATGCATTGCACCCCCTTGTGCATCTGGCTAAAGTGGGTCCTGGGGAATTGAACCTCAGTTCTTTGGCTTTACAGGCAAACGCCTTAACCACTAAGCCACTCCTCCAGCCCCGTGAACCAGGCTTTTATCATGGAAAGTTTATCTTTCACCTTCTATTATGAAAGATAATTTTACTGGGTGTTGCCGTCCGGTTCGCATTGCTGGTAGAAATCACCCAACCAAGAGCAGCTTCTGGGAAAAAGAGGTTTATTTGGCTTACAGGCTCGAGGGGAAGCTCCACGATGGCAGGGGAAAACGATGGCATGAGCAGAGGGTGGACATCACCCCCTGGCCAACAGAAGATGGACCACAGCAACAGGAGGGTGTGCCAAACACTGGGATGGGGAAACTGGCTATAAAGCCCATAAGCCCACCCCCAACAATACACTCCCTCCAGGAGGCATTAATTCCCAAATATCCATCAGCTGGGAACCTAGCATTCAGAACACCTAAGTTTATGGGGGACACCTGAATCAAACCACCACACTGGGTATAGTAGTTTGGGTTGTCCGTTATGTTCTTTCAAAATTTGAAATACTTCATTCCAAACCTTTCTGACTTGTGGATTTTCCATTGAAAAATCAGATGGTTTTATGACGGGTTTTTCTTTGTAACAAGCTAGTTTTTCTCTTATACTTTTAATACTTTGTTTTCTGTGTTTAGTGTTTTAACTGGAATGTGATGTGGGGAATTTCTCTGGTCCTGATAATTTGGTGTTCTGTGTGCCTCCTGTACCTTTTATAAGATCTGGGAAATTTTATTCTATAATGTTATTGAAGATATTCTCTATGCTCTTGACCTCTTGTTCTTTCCCTTTGTAATATGCCCATGATTTGAATGTTTGGTCTTTTTAAAGTATCCCATATTTTATTCATGTTGTTTTTATGTGTTTTTGAACTTGTCATTGGTTTTAGCCTCCTGTTTTCTGTTTTTTCCTCAAACCCTTATAGTATGCCCTCCACATGATCTATTCTGTTTGCTGAAGCTTTCTTAGGATACTTTTAAATTGGTTATTTCATCTTTGCCTTTCACTAGGCTTTTCTTCAGCATCTCCATTTCTTTTTTTAATTAATTTTTTGCTTATTTTTATTTATTTATTTGAGAGATAGACAGACAGAGAGGGAGAGAGAGAGAGAATGGGGATGCCAGGGCCTCCAGCCACTGCTAACTCCAGATACGTGTGCCCCCTTGTGCATCTGGCTAACATGGGTCCTGGGGAATCGAGCCTTGAACCGGGGTCCTTAGGCTTCACAGGCAAGCACTTAACTGCTAAGCCATCTCTCCAGCCCCACAGCATTTCTATCTCTTTAATTATTGTATTCCATTTTAATTTTGTTTGTAAATATTTTATTTGTTTGTAAGGAGAGAGAGAGAGACAGAGAGAATGGGCATTCTAGGTCCTCTAGCTGCTGCAAACAAATTCCAGATTCATGCACTCCTTTGTGCATCTGGCTTTATATGCATACTAGAGAAGCAAACCCAGATCATTAGGCACTGCAGGCAAGTGCCTTAATCATTGAGTCATCTCTCCAGGCCCTCCTCCATGGCACACCACATTTTTATTTCTCTCTTACAGTCTCTTGGAATTCATTTCTGCATTTAGTCATTTTCTCATTGGGTTCATCACACTGCCCATGGAGTTCTTTTTTCATTGATTCTGTTCCATGTCAACCAGTTATATTTTCTTTTTGTTTTTTCTTTTTGTTATTTCTCTTTAATTTCATCTAGTTCTTTGTTCATTGACTCCTTCAGTTTGTTGAATATGCTTGCAATGGCTTAGCAGTTAAGGCATTTGTCCTGCAAAGCTTAAGGACTCAGGTTTGATTCCACAGTATCCATGTAAGCCAGGTGCATAGGGTGGCACATGTGTCTGGAGTTCATTTGCCACTGGAGACCCTGGTGCACCTATTCTCTCCATCTATCTCTGTTTTTTCCTCTTTAACAAGTAAATTAAATATAAAAAAATAATAATATGCTCATAGTAATTACATTTTGGAATTCTATGTCTGGAGTTTCCTCTAAGTTTTCATTGGAGGCTTATGCTATGGGATTAGGCATTCTTGGTGAGGATATCTTACCTTGGTTTCTTGTGTTATTTGATTCGTGCTGGGGTGTGCCCATCTCAAGATAATCCTTTTGTCTTGCTGAGAATGCAGCAATAGCAGCTCTTGAGCCTGTGTTGAGTGGCCTGGTCAGCTTTGATCCAGGTGGAAGTGGTATGGAGGTCTATCCACAGGTTAGGCTGGGCACACTGAAAGCTAAGCATGTTCCTCATGCGTGTAATCTCCATGTGAGTCTCAGCTGGACCCTAGACAGTGTGACTTTCTCAGTTCCCAGGGCTAGGGAGTGTAGTGAGTGAGGAGTCTACCAACTACAGTTATGCTGGCAAGGGAGTATGCAGGCTGGCTGGGGCAAGAGGTCAGTGCTGAATGGAGCCATCTCCCAAACCCCTCTTGTGCAACATTTTTTTTGTTGTTCATTTTTATTTGTTTGAGAATGACAGACAGAGAAAGAGGCAGATATATATATATATATATATATATATATATATATATATATATATATATATATCTGGAGATATATATACATATACATATACATATACATATATACATATATACATATATATATACATATACATATACATATACATATATACATATATACATATATACATATACATATATACATATACATATACATATACATATACATATACATATACATATACATATACATATACATATACATATATATATATATATATATATATATATATATATATCTGGAGAGAGAGAGAGAGACTGGGCACACCAGGGCCTCCAGCCACCGCATACGAACTCCAGATGCATGTGCCCCCTTATACATCTGGCTAATGTGGGTCCTGGGGAATCGAGCCTCAAACCAGTGTCCTTACGCTTCACAGGCAAACACTTCTCCAGCCCTTGTGAAACATTTTATAAATCTTTATTGAAGCATAAATTATAAATATGTATACTGGAAGGGTGTGTGTGGAGTGAGTAGGCCAGAGATACCCATTTGCTCCCCACTTCTGAGTTCCTGGGTCCCAGTACCCCTTCTCTGACATGGAGCAACCCAGACCATGCATATGTGCTGCAGAAGCAGACCTTTGGCTCTGGTTTCCTAATTGATTGGCCCTTGGGTCCCCAACTCCCTGTTCTCATGAGCCAGAGGGTGCATGGGCCACTGTAGAGGCTGGCCTTTTGTTCCTGGTTCCCTAGCTTCACAGCTCCTGGTTCCCCAACCACCTGTTTCCTTGTGCTGATGAGTGCCTTCAAGTTGAGTGAGAAGGTCTGAGCTTGCAGTTCCCCACCATCCAGTTCTTGAGGTACCCTTGATGCATTTTCAATCTTCACAATCTGCACACTTGTGGTTATAACCCTATCCTACTCCAATCCAGTTCACATTTAAGACAGAACACTCACTGAAGATCCTACAAGGACAAATATTTGTTTCCTCTTCAATAAAATACCCTGATATGGGTAGACCACAACGCAAAATATATATATATATATATATATATATATATATATATATATATATATATATATATATATATATATATAAAATAAAAGCATATCATAAAACTGAAAAATCTCCACCAAGGATGCCTAGTCCCTCAATGGAACTCTCCTGAGAAAACAGAGAAGACTATAGAAATTGAATCCCAAAATGAAAGCACAATAAGATATATGACCCCAAGTGAATTCCTGAACTGGAAGCAAAACATCAAAAAAGCAACAATTGCAGTAATGAAAGTAAACAGAATCATCTCTTAGAGCACACAGCTTTTCTCACTAGGTTTAATTTAATTGAAGAAAACTAGAGAGGTCACAAAGAGAGAAAAATGAATTGAAAGTGAGTCAACAAATAGAGGATCTCAATAATCAGCTGATTAAGCTTAATGAAGACATGATCAAATGCAAGAATGAATTCTAGGAAGTATCAAGAAAATCAGACCTTGGCAAAGTGGCTATCACAAACCTGCTTCAATTTCTTGCCTTTGATGGTTTTTGTGGTAAGTCCAAAATCACATGAATTTGTGATACCCTCTCCAGGTTCTATGAGATTTCCAGGCTTTATATCTTGGTGAGTGATGCCATCACTGTGACAGTAAGTAACTGCTCTCAGAATCTGGGTAAAGACATTCTAGGCCTGTTCCTCCCTCAACCATCCTTACCTTCTTGATAATGCTTCCCAGATCTCCACCATCACCATGTTCCATAACTATATATACATGCATTGGATTGTTCATCACGTGGAACATCTGAATAATGTCCGGGTGGTGTAGTGTCTTCATTGTGACTTCTTGTGTTAATAGAAGCATCATCATTATCATCCATTTTTAAAAGTTTCACTGCCGCCAGCATGTTGGTAAAGTGACGGTTAGCTACCTTCACTTGGGCAAAGCGTCTGTGTCCCAGGGAGCATACCACCTCAGAATGCTTGGTGAGCTCCTCACAAGTGATGGTCTCCAAGCTATCTTCCTCCTTCGCCTTCCCCATGAATGGCAACTGACAGAGCTAGATAAATAAAATAAATGACAAACAGGATTAGGTGGCAAGATCCAGTTATAAATATTTTTACTAGTGACAGGAAGCCAGGTAGCTTTATTAGGAAGTTAGGGTGGCTCCTGAAATCAAAAAGGCAGGTAGCTCTGACCTCATAATAGCACTTACTAGAGATCAAAGGATGATATGACTTCTTATCTCTTGCCTAGTTCCCTAGACCTGTTTTTCCATACCTGAGTCCCTCCCTGGTAGGAAGGTCTCTTCTAAAAGCTAATCCTGATATTGTGGCTGCTCAAGCTTAGACTCCAGAAATTGGCATAATGGCTGGCATCTTCCTGAGCCATCTTTTAGCCCAGACCAATCAGCTGTTCTCTCTGGCTTTCCTGAGCCAGAAGGTAAAACCTACCACAGTAAGGATATAAGCAGACATGTATGAGGAGACAAGCTTTTCTCCAGGCTGCCTGACACTCCTGAACCTCTAGATTCTGATGAGCTTCCCCTTGTCTCAGCCTGGCCAAGGGGAGAATGGTGACTGACCCCTAATCCCACATGGGCTCTTTACCCTCTCCTGCTCTCCAGATGGGAGGAGCTCTTAGTACTTTATTTTCCTTCCTCACTAACTCTCTTTTCACAGTTTTTCCAGCCTCCCCCCACCCCCCGCCACACACACATAGGCTTTCAGACAATGTGGGTATATTAATTTCCTTCCTTTGGTTTTGTACTTTTCTCAACAAATATAATAATTTGATAATTATCCTTCTCAGTCTTATTTTATCCAAATTCTTTGGCTAGAAATAAACACAAACCTAGGGTTTGGATTTCAAAGACTTTCCTGAACCTCTAACACCCCCTTTCATTTATAACCAGAGTGATCTAAAAAAAAAACCCTCATGTTACACTTAAGGTCACAGAAAAATAAGAATAACCTGTATCTCAGAGTAGTATATGGAAAAACATAAAAAGAAGAGATGAAATTCATGAAAGAATAAAAAAGATACAGGAAACAAAGTGGGGTTATTTGAAAGGATAAACAAAATTGATAACTAACCAAGCTAATGAAGAGAGGATACACATTAATAACAGAGACAAAAGCAGGTGGCATTGTAACAGATTATTATAGGGAATATTTTGAACACCTCTGCATCCAGTAAATTGGAAAATTGGGAAGAAGGAAATACATTTGTAGACACATATGACCAACACACCAAAGTTGTAACAAGAAGATGTCAATCACTTGACTCATGGATGGAGGGGAGGCTGTGGATGGTGGCTGTACTTCTCTTGTTGGTCCACTTGATCCTCTCCCTCATGATCTGCTCCTCCGTTGTTCACCATGGTTTTCCACATTTCTTGAGTTTGCGGAGAGCTCTGATGTGAGTGGAAAATCCCCTTACCTGGCCTTTCCTGCAGCTCAAGCCTAGCCTGGCCGCTGTGGCCCCACGAACCTGGTGCCGGCCTGTGTGGGCTCTGGATGCTCTGGATCTCTCCTACTTCTCTGCTGCCATTTTAATTTTTTATACACCTTACTTTTTAGTAGAAGAGTGTATTTTGCTGGGGAGTTATTTGGCTTTTTCTCCCCTAGGCTGCTTTGGCATGGTTCCTAAACCACCAACTTAACCAGAAGTGCATAAAGTAGATTTTGAAGAACAGGACACTCCTCCAATATTCAGGCTCCTTCAAAAGAGTTTGCATTCTTTCTGTTGTCCTAATACAGGCCAGCTGACACAATCTCAATGGTTGAAATCTCTCATACAATTACAGCTGAATGGACAGCAGGTTTGGCCCAGATATTTCATTTTTTTCTGTCTGTGCCATATCTTTCTGCTCACACCAGTCTGTTTCTATACAAACCCTAGTCAAGTTCTCAGGACATAGGTATAACAACAAGCTTCTCATACAAACTGCTTCTATCCCAGTCCAGGCAAAGCTCTTTCTCACCCTCATAAGCCAAACCTCACAGTCCATACTTCTTACTGCATTCAGATCTTTCAACTCTAAGTAGAATGGTCCATTGAGCTTAACTTACAGCACTGCTAGTTGTCTCTTAGGCCATGATTTAAAATTCATCCACATTCCTCCTGCAAAGCAGTTCCAAGATGCCAAAGCCCCAGAATCAGGTCTCTAGCACAATGACACCACTTGTCAGAACCAACTTTACTGTTGCAATCAGGTTCCTACTGCTGGCAGAAAATGCCCATCCAAGAGCATCTTGTGGGGAAAAGGGTTGATTTTGGCTTACAGACTCGAGGGGAAGCTCCATGTTGGCAGGGAAACACCCATATACCCACCTCCAACAATACACTCTCTCTAGGGGGTTTCAGTTCCCAGATTGCCACCAGCAGAGGACCTAGAATTCAGAACATCTAAGTTTATAGGGGACAATTGAGTCAAACCACCACAGTTGGCGAGGATGTGAGACAAGAGGAAACCTCATTTACTGTTGCTGGGAATGTCAACTTGTACAACCACTATGGAAATCAATATAGAGATTTCTGAAAAGGATGAATATAGAGCTACCAACAGACCCATTTATTCCTTTACTGAGCATTTACCCTAAATGCTCTATGATTCATTATAGAGATATTTGCTCAATCATGTTTATAGATGCTCAATTCATAATAGCTAAGAACTGGAATCAACCCAGGTGCTCTTCATTGGATGAACAGATAATGAAGTTGTGGTACGTTTACATAATGGAATTCTACTCATCAGTTAGAAGCAACAATACTTATTTGTAGAAAAATGACAGACTTGGAGCAGATCATACTCAGCAAACTCACAATCACAGAAAGACAAACACTATGTATGCTCCCTCATCTGTGGTTCCTAACCTGGACCAGCTCCAGCTGCTGACATACTTGATTTGCAAATTGAGGCCCAGATAACAGGGGTGGAAGGGTTTTGGGGGTGGTGAGAGGGACGTTGAGGGAAAACAAACACAAAAGTAAATCCAAATGTTACTATAGAAACCTTTATCCTTGATGATAGACTAAACATATAACCCTTAACAGGAGCAAGGGGGTGTGGTGGTTTGATTCAGGTGTCCCCCATAGTCTTAGGCATTTTGAATGCTAGGTTCCCAGCTGATGGAGATTTGGGAATTAACATCTCCTGGAGGTGGTATATTGTTAAGGGCAGGCTTATGGATGTTATACCCAGTTTCCCCATGCCAGTGTTTGGCACACTCTCCTGTTGCTATTGTCCACCTTATGTTCCCAGAGAAGACCTCCACCTGGGCTCTGTCCTTTATGTCAAAGAGACCACTGGAAGGCTGTCTGTCCTTGGAGACCAAGAGCTCCAAGGCCAGAGGCCACCCAAGCCATGGTCTAAATGGACTAAAGGGGACCAAGGCTTCCCCTCCGGCTCCCACAACTCAAGCCTCTATCACCCTCCAGGAGCCCAGGATAACTCCAACAATGGAGTGAGATCCCAATAACTTCTCATCACTATCTCTAACCCTGGCCAGCTCTCTTCCCAGACAGTTACTGTGGTAGGCATTTCTGGCAAAGCTTGTGACCAGAAGCTTCTTCATGTCTCTCAGTTGTAACCAGAGAGAATTAGTTCTCTCTCATGCCCTTTTAATTATGCCAAAATTTCCCTGCCTTTAGGGTGAGACCACATAGCTAAATCAGGGACTTATATTCTGCTGCTCCCTGGGCTAATGTTATGCTTACCTCTAATGGAACTAAATATTAATTCTAAAGTCTGAGCCATTGAGGGATAAATAAGTCTCACTAAGACAGCCAAGCCTATGCAGGTTCCTCATAAGACTTAGGCTTCCTATCAAGAGGCTCCTCCTGCAACAAAAACTTAAGCTTCCTGGCAAACACAGTTAAGTCTCCCAGTAGGTATTGATTCTGATTTTCTTTGCCAAGTTTCCATTTAAGCTTCTGCCTTGTTCCAATGACACAAAGCCATTCCCCATTGTCTCAAACCGTTATGTTTCTGTTTATCCTAAATGCTTTTTTTTTTTTTTTTTCAGGGATGAAGAAAACCACCTACACACAGATGGTGATAGGACATCCAAGTGGCCATCAGGTTCCTCTCTTGGGCCTCTAGAGCAGCACCTCCCTCTGAGCAAGATGCTAACTGCTGCATGCACCCTACAGCCCCATTCAGCCTGAGGAAGTTAGAGAGGTCTGTGTGTCGTGATCTATCTAACAGCAGTTAGAGTTTTCTGTCAGGATGGGGGAATGAACGAGGCTAGGAGAAAGCTAGCTTTTTAAGACAGTTTCAGTTAGGGACTGAGGCTCACAGAGAGCCACAAGATGCCTCCACAAGAATGAAACTCATCGGATGGAGACTAACCTACTAGGCTACCAGGGTAGGCTGACCCAAATGTACTGACCTTCAGGTTCATCCTCAAAATTTACTAGCCAATCAGGTCTTCCCGTTACATACCTGTATCTGGTGCTAAAGGCTACAGCCTTCCCGCTCCTCCCTCCCTCTGGTTGTGGGACCCTCAGTACACGCCCTGTGTGTGCGTGGCTCTCCCCAGCTCTTAACGTGCACTGCTCAGACACCTGTGGGTCTGGCCTCTGCCCCTACCAGCCTGGCTGGGTGGGGTGGAAGAGCATTACATTTTTCTTGATCTAAAGTTTCCTGCCTGCCTCTGCTTTATAGGTTGGGGTAACTTCTCACTTTGGTTACATGTATGATTTTCCTCTGATCTCCGAATCTGTCTCTAGACTGCTCCCTGTATGCTTACTCTACACTCAAAGTGGCCATGAGTGCAGCTCTCCTCTTCACTCATCCCTCCTCTGAGTCTCTGGGTTTCTTCTTTGATATCTGCCCTCTCATTTTTTTCCATTGAGCTTAACTGTTTGTCCTCTTAACTCCTCTAAAAACAAATGTTGGTAACATATGGGTTCCTCCTGGGTTTCCCTACACAAGCTCCTAGATTTGCTCTCCACATGCCAACAGCTTTACCCTAATTTCTCTTTAAAAGTCTCAGTTTAATTCCCCTCCACATGCTTGTGGCTCTACTCTAGATTCCCCCCCCTAAAAAAAAACCCCTCAGTTTCTCTTAAATAAACCTTATAAACTATGCAGTGTTTCCATATGAGAGTGTTTCCTTAACCCCACAATTTATTTGTGATCTCCCCCTAAATACACTTAGTAATTCATAATTTATTCTTCTTGCAGCCATCTTTATTAATTATTTGTTAAAGGTAAGACAGAATCCAAAGCTTGAGGTTCATAAATTCTGGGTGACCCCTCCTGAGCCCCCAAATCCCATATCACTATTACAGAAATAGTTGCATTTTCATAGTTTTTTTTTTTTTTTGCTGTTCTATTTATAGTAGCTAAGAAATGGAGTCAACCCAAGTACTATTGATGGACAGATGAGTGATGATGAAAATGTGCCATGCACAATGCTTATAGAATAATTTTCAGAATAGAATTTTGGAAGTCTTGAAGACTGAATATATAATCACAGGATATGGACTTATTAATTTGACTCATAATCCACTTTGATAATGCAAAAATGTTGTGTTCTCCTGAAGCACTTTACATACTTCTTTATGTGTATATGGTCCTCAACTGCCCACTCTGGATGAACAGCTTCTTCCCTCAGTTTATCCCTCCTGGAAGCACCCTCGTAGCTCCACTCTATTACTTGATTTCTAGTTTGGTCAATTTTCCAACAGAACTACACCATGCCAGTAACATTAAGACTGCTGCCTTCATAACTCATAACCCCATGGTGAACACTGGAAACTCCACTGAGGTGGGCCCTCAGTGGAATGGGGTGGGGAGGAAGAGAATGGGACCAACACTGATTTGTCCATGCAACAAAGGTTCAAACTTAAATTCAAAAATTAAAAAAAGAAAGAATAGAATCTGAGTTCTGCCTCTGGGCCTGGGTAGAGACCTGACATTCTAAGATACCCATAACATTGGATTACAAAAATATGCTATAGTCTCTTCCTTTAAGAGTTAGTCCATCTGGGCCTGCTAATTACTCCACCAGAAGACTATTTACCACTTGGGCAAACTGACTCAGATGAAAACATGCTAGTGAGGATGGGAAGAATAATTATTTCCCTTAAGGAAATAGTGTACTTATCACCACAGAAAGACCTCCTTTGGCAGTTTGCTGATCCTTACTGCTAAGCCTGCCCACTTTTCTGAGTTTTAACTCAGAAATAGCTTTTTCTTTTCTCCCTTTGTCTTTCTTCTTTGGATCATCAGCATCACCACTGTGATTCCGTTAGCTTCCCACTGCTGGGGAGAAGAGGGAGCAAGGGTTTATTTTGGCGTATGGTCCATCCCGGCCCAGGAGCCATGGTGGCAGAGCCGGTCATCTCTGCTCTGCAGGGAGGAAGCAGAGAACAAAGAACCCTTCCCGGATGTTAGCTCGGCTCGCTCGTCCTTTGTACAGCCCAGGAATGCAGCCCATGGGCTGGTGCATAGGTCCTCCACCTCAACTAACCTAATCTAGAACATGCCTCACAGGAAAGACCAGAGTTTCATTTCCACAGGGATTCTAAATCCTGTCAAGTTCATGACCGGAGATCAGCCATCACACATTCTTCCTTCAAAGAACCTTCTTCCCCTTACAGCTCCATTGCTGACCCCGCCCCCTGCTCTTTTTATTCACACTCAAAGGCCTAACTTTCTCTCTTCCTCTTCTCCATCTAACCTCCTCCTGGCCTCTGCCAGGTTTTACAGCTTGCCTGCCCGGTGGGGTTTTTCTCAAACTCTAGTTAAATGGCCCCTACACTTCCTTCTGAATTTGTTTTAAATTCTATTTTCAATGAGACTAAGAACCCACAAAAGGGAAGCCCTGATTGCCCACAACAAGAACATTGGGATACCTAGCACCCACATAAATGCTGGTGGGCCTGATGGCCTGCTTATAATCCCAGTACTGGGAAGAAGATAAATTGGATTCCTGGAGCAAGCTAGTTAGCTAGACCACATGAATTGGCAATTCCTGGGAACATGTGAGAGACCTGCCTCACTAAATAAGGTGGAGATATAAGAAAATCCCAGTTTTAGAGGTGGGGTATCTCAGAATGAACCTTTGGTCAGGGATGCCATTAAGGGTTTCAAAACAATATAGGATATTGCCAATGTCCTTAGTTGCCCACCAGGACTAATGGCATTACCCTATTGCAGAAAACACCATAGGCTTTGGTTGCTGGATACTGAGAAATCAAGTTGGAACTGAGCTGGAAGTCTCCTTCCAGGTGGCTGTTGTCATGCTGGGATATGCTGTGTAGGCTGTTGGGAGGGAAAAGTCATCCACAGTCTTATCCATCAGTGAACAGTACAAGCTACACCACTCACCAGCCGAGAAAGATACGGCCACTGCTGCAACAGTGGTGTGACTGCTATGGGTGTAACCAGCTAACCTCTGACTGGATTTGAGTCCCGATCCATAGGAGAGAACTCATGCCTGGTTCTGAAAACCTAGTCTGTGGCTGAGAAGATCACTGGCCCTAGGATGGAAACTACTACCGTTGTTTGGTTAAACAGATAAGTTGTGACCATCAAATTGCCCTCTAAATATTTATGTGTACACTCATTTATGCGCAGGGTGAGAAAAGCTTCTCTTTTGCAGATGGTAGTGACCACTGGGGAGACTCAAACTCAACAAAATGGGACTGTAGAGATGGCTTAGTGGTTAAGGCACTTGCGTGCAAAGCCTAAGGACCCATGTTCAACTCTCCAGATCCTACCTAAGCCAGGTGTGCAAGTTGACACAAGTGCCCAAGGTTGCACATGTGCACAAGATGACACACACTTCTGGAGTTCGATTGCAGTGACGAGAGAGCCTGGCACCCCGATTCGTTCTCTCTCTCTTTTATTAACAACAACAAAAGAGGAAACTAAACAAAATGCTAAGAATGAGACATCACTCTCAGGCCCTTCACGGCTCAGGGGACACTGTGAAAGAGGGGATAAAAAGAACGTAAAAGCCAGAGGATGGGGATGCAAGCTCAAGAACACTGTCGTCTGGACTTGAAGTGGCGGTTGCATTCACTGTGACAGTAAGTAACTGCTCTCAGAATCTGGGTAAAGACATTCTAGGCCTGTTCCTCCCTCAACCATCCTTCATCTTCATGTCTGCCATGTTATAGGGTCCCCACAGGTGGGTGTGACTAGACCGAATTCTCTGAGCACATTAATCTCTTCAATTTGCATTGCTTGAACAGTTTTACAGAGGGATACGTGCATTTTCTCTGACATATAACTATCAGTTGAATTTCTGATTGTCTGTGATTAATGAGCAATCAAATCTACAAATGTCCCTGGAGCAAGTGAAAGGGCCTCAGAAGCAACTATTAACCTTTCCCCTCCACCATCACCTACTTTCTTCTTTCCATTGGCACTGGAAGTGCTCAAAATACTCTGTGTCATTCAGATGACTTAACCTCTTAGCTGGTTTCCTTCCCTAGCCTGTGCTTTTCCTAATATATCTGCACACCACCAAGTCACCATGTGTTAGTTCATTTTTTTGTGGCTATAACAAAATCTACAAGGCCTGGCATGTTATAAAGGGGCTTCCTTGGCTTACAATTCTGGCGGATGAGGGTCCAAACAGCCTGGCATTGGCGTTGTGGTGAGGCTATGCTACTGCCTGATGGAGAAATATAAAGGGAACTGCACACATGCAGGAGGCATGTAAGTGTGGTGGCCTCAGTTTATAACAATTCACTATCTTGAGAACACTGAGGCCAACCCTGATGTCTTGTGAGGATGAAGCCCCCATAATCTAAGCAGTTTCAGCTAGATGGAACCTTCTAGAAGTTCTACCACTTCAGCATTACCACACTGATGCTTAAAGCTAGTGCACAAACCTTTGGGCCAATGCTATAGCTAAATTATCACATGCCCATGGATCTTCCTAGGTATTTCTTTTCTTTTCTTTTCTTTTCTTTTCTTTTCTTTTCTTTTCTTTTCTTTTCTTTTCTTTTCTTTTCTTTTCTTTTCTTCTCTTTCTTCCTCCCTCCCTCCCTCCCTCCCTCCCTCCCTCCCTCCCTCCCTCCCTCCCTCCCTCTCTTTCTTTCTTTCTTTTTTTTTTTGATGCACTAGGGATGGAATCCAGGGCCTCTTGCCTATCAGCAAACTACTCATGCCTGTTCTCTGTCCCCCCCCATCATACGCTCCCACACACCCCAGGAGCTGATTGGAGCCTCAGCTCCAAGAGTAACAAGCCGATCAGCTCATCTCTGCACACAGGAAAGATCTTAGTGCAGTTCTGCCATCAGGGATGAAGGGTAGCAGGGAGGTCTGTGCAAAAGACCAAGACCTTCCTACAAGCCTCACAAAGGTCTATGAACCACATAGTTCATCACATCCATGGCTCCACTTCTCATTATGAATATTCTGTGCCAGTTACTCTTCTGATTGCTGTGAAAAACATCTGACAGAAGCAACTTAAGAAGGAAGTGTTTATTTCAGCTTACAGTTTGAAGGGATACTGTTGAACGGGACAGAGAAGGCATGGGGGCAGCTGGTCCCATTCAGTAAACAGTCACAAGGCAGAAAGAGACAAATGCTTATGCTCAGCTGTCTTTCTCCTTTTTATGCAGTTCAGGACATGTAGCCCACTTAATGGTGCCACCTACACCTATAAGCCCGTCTCCAACAGCACACCTATTCCGTCATGGCTCCAATTTCCAAATTGCCACCAGCTTGGAACCTAACACATTGAGAACACATGAGCTTATGGGGGACACCCAATTCAAACTGCCACGTTCTGCTCCTCCAGTGGGGCTGCTCATAGCCCTGGGAAAACTCCATCCACTGCTAAGCACTCCTTGCCCATCTTCCAATAGTCCTGGCATCTTCACTGGGTCTCCACTCAGCTAGCTTTCTCCTTTCTTATGTAGTCCCAGGCACACAGCCCATGGAAAGATGCTACCTTCCTTTAAAGTATGTCTTCTCACCTCAGTTAACCTAATCTATTAAAGATCTCACCAACATATTCAAAGATTGGTCTCCATGGTGATTCTAAATCCTTTGACGTTGACACACAAGATTAACCATCACAATTCCCCAGAGTTAACAAAATATTTGTTTAGCTCAACTGTTAAAAGTAGCTCAACAATCATCTAATGAGCCTAGTATGACTGTCAGTATATATATATATAGTTGACAATTATGTTGAAGAGGGGAGAGATCTTTCCACTGCTCTTCCCACGCCTCCAAACACTGGTCTTGGGGCAACTTCTTTCTGAGACTGGATTCCTTCCAACTCAATTTGTGGTATCCCCTCCAAGCCCTTACTTCTATTCATCTCAAAATGACACCTGGTACTAAAGACTTCCCCATTTCCATAAATGACTTCTCTTTCTGTTTCCCCAAAATTCTGCTGCTTAAGGTGTTTCTTTAAAAACCTGAAGTTTGAGCTGAATAGATCAAACTTTTTGGGGGCAGATCCATAGGCACAATAAATTTTGCTCTAATGTCATCCTTGTTTGAAAGTGTCCTGATGGGAGCTTTGGATTTGCCATGTCACAAGTAGGGCCTTTGGAAGACTGGCTTCCTTAATGGCCAAAAGGCCTTTATGCACGCTGTACCACAGGGATTTGTGCCACACCCTTTATCAAAGCAGATCTTCTGGTCATGTTGTGCTCTCCACAGCTGGCTTCATGTGATGGCTGACACCTCTTATAGAATACTACCTGCTATTGCCAGTGGCCTTAGCTTTTAAAATTCACAGGGTTGTGCTAAGCTGTTTAACTCCCAGGGTTGCCACTGTGTCAGACTAGTTGAGTTCCCTGTTTTGGCACCATTTGGGCATGCTGCCCTTAATGACAATCCTATGATCTTGACTCCCTTGAGAAAAGCTTGGGCCACCAACCAGGACTGCCTTATCATCATTATAGACTCTTGGTCCATCTACAATTTCAAGTTTCTCCAACTCTGGGTTTCAAGAACAGGCATTCAGCAAAGCTTGGTCTCCATCTCTCAAAACACTCATGGACTCTAGCCAATTGGCCTATCGCCTTCCTAGACCTACGAATACCTACAAGAGGCAGCTTTTCCCAAGCAGAACACATACGTAGTCTTGTTCTAGCTCTTGTACATAGACAATAGATGATAGTAGATTGTATATTTGAAAACAAAGTTATTCTAATAGAACAACGGTTATCCTTTCATGGTAGGTAGGCTCCATAATCAACTCTCATGATCTCGTCACACTGGTCTTTACCTGGTATAACTAACCCTTTTCTCATGAGTTGGGAAAGATATCACTTCACTGCCAATGGATAGAACATGACCAAACTAGTGGATATGCCTTTTGAGGTTTTGTAGTAATAAGATTGTAGTTTCCAGGCTGGAGAGATGGCTTAGCAGTTAAGGCATTTCCCTGAAAAGCCAAAGGACTTAGGTTCAATTCCCCAGGGCCCATGTCAGCC
Source organism: Jaculus jaculus (assembly GCF_020740685.1). Lineage (NCBI taxonomy): Eukaryota > Metazoa > Chordata > Mammalia > Rodentia > Dipodidae > Jaculus > Jaculus jaculus. The sequence goes on along the minus strand of NW_025423509.1, from coordinate 112,749 downwards.
AGATGCACAATGTGGCACATATGTCTGGAGTTCGTTTCTCGTGACTGGCAGCCCTGGTGTGCCCATTCCCTCTCTCTCTATCTGTCTCTTTCTCTTTCCTCAAATTAATGTATAAAATAAATAAAAAAAATTAAAAAGATTATAGCTTCCATCCTGTCCTTTTCTCTCTCATTCAGTCTAAAGGACCCTAACTGCCATGCTGTGGTTGTGTGCCCTGCAAATCGACTCCATGCTAAGGGCCAGTGATTTCAGCCAATATCTAACAAGGGCTTGGGATTGTCATTAGCCCATGAGTCACTTGAACCTGGTTCCTCCTCTGTTTCAACCTTGAACCAACCTCAGTCTCAGTTAACCTTGACTGCAGTCCGCCCTGCGGCAGTCATGAGCTGAGCTGCGCCCTGATTTCTGAACTGCAGAAATTACAATAAGTTCTAAAGTGGCTATTTTGGGGGATGATTTACTAAGCATGATTTACTAAGCTCTCACATGACTCACTTGAGTCTTTGGAGAAGGAGCTAGAGTGCTCCTTATTCACCTCTACCCATCCAAATTAAAGTCTGCTTACCAGACACTGCTCTTAGCAAAATTCCTTTTAGAACTATGTGATTGTAAACAATGTGTTTACTTTTCAGATGCTCCTTTTCTTCATTTATAAAGTGCCACTAATGGTTCCACCTTCACAGATGGAGCACACTGATGGAGGTAAAAGGGAGAAATGACTCTTTCTCCAGACTGCCTACTTAGTAAAAGCTATAATTTAGGACAATTCATAAATCATCTATAGAATTACTAAGCAGACAGAATATACTTTTCAACTGTTTGAGATCCAATGCTGAATGGTTCATAAACATGTGTTAGTCTGAACTATATGAACTTGTCATTTTTTAGGTCAAGGATGTCCACTGTTGCCACCCCAGGTTCTGTGAGAGTGCACGGCATGATGCCCTGATTTTCTCAAGTCACTGTGTAACACAGTGACCCATTTCTACTAGATTATATACATTAACTACCTACTGGAAAATCCCTGAATAATCTTCAAATCCCAGGTCAAGCATTCCAACCTACAGGAACCTTTCTTTGATATTGTCAGGCATAATTTGCTGTACCCTTATCTATGCTCACTTCTGGTTTGTGAGTGGTCTCTCATTTGTCAAATCATAGACTTGTGTATCAGCTTTCCCACTGGCTAGAGACCAGTTAAAGAACTGCATCAGTACTAGATCCCAGCACAGTTACAGGACTCCATTAATTTCTGAACTTAGTGGACATACAAAACTCACAAATATATAATCTATCGCCAGATATCTCATACAATGACTTTATATGTTTGCTAACAATGAGCTATATTTACATGGCCTAACAGAAGCCATCTATCTATCTATCTATCTATCTATCTATCTATCTATCTATCTATCTATCTTATATCTATCTACTGTATCATTGCTATTGTCATCTATATCTATATCATCATCTGTATCTATAAATCTATATCATTTACTTATCTATCTATCTATCCATCTATCTATCATCTACATATATTAGGTGGTGGGAATTGAATGATCACATTCATGCCACATATGATATGAGCTCCTCCAGAGTTATTCCTCTAAGTCCTCATTTTGTTTTTTCTGTTTTCAAGGTAGGGTCTCATTCTATCTGAGGCTGACCTAGAACTCATTGTGCAGCTCTAGGCTCATCTCAAACTCAGAGAAATCCTCCTACTTTTGCCTCCCAAGTGCCACCAAGCTTAGCATTTATGTCATTTTTATTGCTTTTGTTTATTAATGAGAGAGAGAGAGAGAGGGGGGGGGGGAGGGAGAATGGGCATGTGAGAGCCTGTAGCCACAGCAAATAAACTCCAGATACATGTGTCACCTTGTACTCCTGGCTTATGTGGGCTCTGAGGAATTGAACATGGGTCCTTTAGTTACAGAATTCATCACAGATTTCTCCCTTTGACTCAATAGCCTCCTAGGAAAGGCAACAGAAATCTCTCCATAAACAAGTGGATACCAACTAGCGAAATTAGCCTCTTTTCAGTGTTTCTGTGGTATTAGTATGAACACCAGAATACTGAGAACAATAGGAAAAACTGGTAGAAAAGACACATTTATGGCTTGGGATGGTAATAAAAGCATATTTTGAATGGATGCTTCTCTCTGATATGGAAAATTGAACTTTAAAGCCATCTTTTAGATTTGTATGGATTTTGACTGGAGGGACTGACTGGCTGAAGGAAAAAGTCTTAAACTTGAAGATCTGGAAGTGCAGGAAACTGGCACAAAGTATTTTCTATATGCCAAGGCACATGTTCGGGTTCTGTCTGTTCCTATAAAATAGCTATAAGGGTGTCATCTTCCTGGGTCCTGATTTTATTGTCTTTCTAGTTTTTTTTTTTTTTTTTTTAGAAATGTCATTAGAAGAATTAGACAAATGGCATGTCACCTGTCAATTACACTGTTCTGGACAAATTCTTATTATTTCCATAATATTTTCCCTGGATTCAAATTATTAAAATAAACTGGAAGATGAGGTAAAAATCCTTTCAACATAGAGATCAGATGTTACTTTTTTCACAAATTCTGATTAAATGAAAGGTTGTATCATGACTTTCAGGTGATAGAGAAAAGTCCCTGTGTCGTTCTGTTTATGGCCTGTGGCTACTGGGGACAAACGTCTCTCCTCCAGGGTCTGTCTGTCTCTCCTCCAGGGTCTGTCTCTCCTCCAGGGTCTGTCTGTCTCTCCTCCAGGGCCTGTCTGTCTCTCCTCCAGGGTCTGTCTGTCTCTCCTCCAGGGTCTGTCTCTCCTCCAGGGTCTGTCTGTCTCTCCTCCAGGGTCTGTCTCTCCTCCAGGGTCTGTCTCTCCTCCAGGGTCTGTCTGTCTCTCCTCCAGGTTCTGTCTCGCAGCTCAGCAAAGGGCTGGCCCTCAGTGTGTTTTCAAAAGGACTTTTAAGAATTCTATTCTACCCAGTTGTTACAGTCAGCTTTGTGTTGCTGGCAGAAAATACCTGACCAAAAGCAGCTTGTGGGAGGAAAGGGTTTACTTTGGCTTATAGACTCAAGGGAAAGCTCCATGATGGCAGGGAAAATGATGGCATGAGCAGAGAGTGGACATCATCTCCTGGCCAACATTAAGTGGACAGCAGCAACAGGAGACTGTGCCAAACACTGGCAAGGGGAAGCTGGTTATATCACCCATAAGCCTTGCCTCCAAAATACACTGCCTCCAGGAGGATCTAGTTCCAAAATTTTCGCCAGCTAGGGACCTAGCATTCAGAACACATAAATTTATGGCCACACTTGAATCAAACTGCACTAGTGAAAAATACAATTTTGATAGCCTGTAGCCCTTTGCAGGAGATTGCCTTGGGAACTCTTAACTTGGGTATACTCCTGGCTCAGCATAGGGCAGAGGCTTTAAGGGGGCTTTTGCTGGCAGCCTCTCATAATCTCCTGAGGGTAAAGTATAACTTTACAGGTAAAAATCAGACCAAGTTCCATGGGGGTTAGTGATGCCCAAATGGGTAGATTTGCTTGTACCTCAAAAGGTAAGTCCATAGTGAAGTTAAAACAAGTTAATTCTGAGCTGTTTTGTTCCTTAATGGAGTAGGGACTATGTTAGGCAGCAGGTCTCATCATAATAAGACAGTGAGATAAGTGAAGGTAAAAGATATAAATTCCTTTAAAATTAAGGTAAGAGCTTAGACCCTACTCACCCCAGGAAAACATTTATGTTTGTATTTTGCAACAGCATTAGGGAGTCCCTAGAACCATGATGCTTTTCTGTAGGCCACTCGGTGATACTCTTGCATTAGTTACTTTCTCATTTTTCTGACCAAATACCTGAACAGAAGCAACTTAAGAGGGTTTATTTTGGCTCATGCAGTTCAAGCAAATAGAGTCTATCAAGGTAGCAAAGGCATGGTGGCAAGAGCATGAGGCAGCTGGTCATGTTCAGTCCACAGTGAGCAGGCAGAGAGTGATTATTGCTCCTGCCCCACTAACTCTCTCCTTTTCATCCAGTACAGGACCCCAACCCATGAAACAGTGCCGTCCACAGTTATGGCAGCTCTTCCTACCTCAGTGTAATCAAGAAATCCCCTCACAGGCATGTCTAGACGCTAACCTATGCTAGATGATGCTTCAGAGGCATGCCCAGAAGGCTAGCCTACTCTAAATAACTCTTAACAGGCATGACTAGAGGCAAACCTACCCTAGATGATGGTTCATAGGCATGACCAGAGGCTAACTGCTGTAGTCAGTTCCACATTGCTGGGATGAACATCCAAACCAGGCACAATTTAGAGGAGAAAGGAATTTAATTTATTTCAAGCTTTCAGATCCAGGGGAAGTCTCATCTGTGGAAGAAGAAGCTGTTTCCATACATCTATGCAGAGAGGAACAACCAAACAGTCAGCAAAAACCCAAAAGCAGCAGTAGGAAACTGCCAGAGCTGAAACCTCTCTGCACACATTTGGGTTGGAATTATAGTCTGCCCACAATGACACTTTAGGGTTGGACTCCAGGATCCACTGCAGTGACATCTCCTCCAGTGAGGTGGCTGAAGACCCAAGCTGCAAGCTTTAATGAAACACCTGGGTTTATAGGGGACATATATTCAAACTATCACACTAACCTACTCTAGATAATGATTCACAGGTATGACCAGAGGCTAACTGGTATTTTTAATGTATGTCCCAATAGACTCATGTGTTTTATTAAAAATGGGATTTCTAGCAATCTGGCTGGAGGAAATGTCACTGTGATCAGATGGCCTTCTAAGCCAAAGGGTTTGCAAAATAGACTGAGTTCTGCCTGGGTCCCTGCTGCTGGCTGAGGTCCCCTGCTGCTTGCTGTTGGGTTCCTGTGTCCTTGTTTGCTTGTTGTACCGACTGTTTGATTGTGTCTCTCTGCTTGGATCTACAAGAAGGAGCCAGGCTTGTTCCACCATTATGGAACTTCCCCTAGATCTATAAGCCTGAAATAAACCCTTCCTCCTATAAACTGTGTATGGTTTGGAAGTTCATCCCAGCAATATGGTGCCAACTACAACACTAACAAATTCTAGATAATGCTTTGCAGTCATGACCAGAGCTTGTTTCCTGGGTGAATCTATGTTTTATCAGGTTCACACCCAGTATAAGCTATCACAGCTCTCAACCTCAGTCACATTAGAAATATTGCAAGGTGGATTCTGGGCCCTTCCCTGAGCTAGGTGATCACCGGAGAACTTGGCAAGTGAAGTAGTGGTTTTGATGCTTTTTCAAAGCCCTCAGGTGATTCTTTGCCTCTGCTGGTACTTGGAGTTTGTCTTGGGTTGAGACCCATGCTTAAAATAATAAATTGCCTGTCTCTGAGCTTCATGTTATGTGTTTAAGATGAGTGCTTATTTTACTGAAGTTAAATCTGCCTGGAGTTTAAGAGGTTAATTAGTAAAATCGGCACTATCTGCTTGTCACTAGGTTCCCCTTTTATGTTGTTTCTTATTATTACTTTTATGCATCTAAATAATATGTATGTTTTCCCATGATTTTTTCTAATCCTTTTAGACATTAACTATCAGTTTCCTGTTATATAAGAGATCTAGTTGGCTACATCTTTTCTCATTCTCCCTCTACCTTCTTAGTGTAGTTATGTGATATTTTATGGTTACATTCAGATTCTATTATTATTCTATTATTATTATCCAAAATTTATTGAATATTGGCTACCAAACCACCATTTGTGCCTGCTCCTTTCTGACTGTATTTTTCTTCTCTAGAAATTAGTGTGCATCATTATAAAAATTGCTTTAGGACTTGGAGTCTGCTTAAGTGCCTTAATAACTCAGTGTCTCTGTAAATTATGTCAAAGATTGATGGTGGAGCTATGGCCTTCAACTAAAACATGTGATGTGTATATATTTCCTCCAAAGTGAAACCTTACCTATTGGAAAGAGGAGAGAAGTTCTGAATACTTTGAAGGTATAGCAATTACATTCTTATTTCTAGGACAAAACTCTCTCTCTACCAGAAACTGTATTGTGAGGAAGGAATTTATTTTTTAGGCTTCTCTTCAAAAGTACCAAATCACTCCATAGTGCAAAGAAGTTGGAAAAGACTAAAAACCACATGATCAGATTCATTCCAACAAACATCCCACTCCCTGGTACCAATTTTTCCATAGCTTTTACATTCGTGTTGCTTGGACTAAACACCTGACCCAAAGCAGCTTTTGGGAGGACAAGATTATTTCAGATTTATAGTTTTGAGGGAAGTTTCATCAAGGTGGGCAAAAGCATGGCACCAGCCTCACAATGTCAGACTTCAGCAGCAGAGAGACCAGTGGGAGTGAGCTAGCTCTGAACACCCAGTGGCCTGGCTAATGACCCTCTAGAGCCGCCCCAAATGACATACCTTCTCCAGTAAGGCTCCACTGGGTGGGGACAAGTAGGAAGCTTAAACACAAAACTATAGGGGACATTTACAAACAACCACAGAAACTAACAAACTTAGAAGGTCCAGAAAGCTCCTGAAACTTTCCAGTTGATCCCTTCCCAAGGTTATAAAAACAGTAAACAATTGCTAAGGAGAGGAGACTGCCAGGGGACCTGATCTCACCTTGAGCAGGAATCTTTAGTGAGGTCTGCAAAGCTCTGTTATTGGTCTCTTGGAATTGAATCTCCCAATTCCTGGATCTCACTTGCTCTCTTTCACACGTGCTCGTGGGATACACTCTATGATTTCCTGAGAAAATGTGCCTGAAGAGTAAGATTTTAAGCTGTCATGGATTGAAATATCCTTGTTTTTGTTCTTTCACATTTGAGAGTGCTTTCTCATAGTTCTTGGGTGGAAAAATTCTATGTTAAAAATAATTCCCCAGGGCTCTGGAGACAGTTCATCAATTAAAGGCACTTGCTTGCAAAGCCTGCCAGCCTGGATTGAATTCCCCTGCATCCATGTAAAGTTAAGTGCAAAGTGGCACATGCATCTCTGATCCCAACACAGCTATGACAATGGAAGGGAGAAGTAAAGAGAACCCAAAGCTTGTCTATAGCCATATCACCCTGAATGTGCCCAGTCTCATCTATCTCGGAAGCTAAGCAGGGTTGGGTCTGGTTAGTACTGGCGGGGCGGGGGGGGGGGGGGGAGAACCCAAGCTTGCAGGCCAGCCTAGTTTGATGGGCTAGGGAGATGGCTCAGCAGTTAAAGGGACTTACTTGCTGACCTGCCAGTCCACGTTCAATTCCCTAGTACTCACGTAAATCCAGATGCACGAAGTGGTGCACACATCCGGGATTCACTTGAAAGAGCAAGAGGGCCTGGTGCACCTACCATACTCTCTCTCTCTCTCTCCAGTAAATTAATTAATTAAAATTTAAGAAATTTCCCAAGCCAAGAATAATCTTACAAGTCGGAGGCAAGAGAATCATGAGTTTGAGGCCAATCGAGCCTACATGGCTAGACTCTTTATATAAAAAAAATGTGCCTGCTGGGTGAGGTGGTGTACCCCTTTACTCCTTGGCCCTCAGGAGGCCAAGATGGGAGGATTGTGAGTTCAAGGCCAGCCTGGGACTAGAGAGTGAGTCCTAGGTCAGCCTGGGCTAGAGTGAAACCCTACTTCCAAACAAAACAAGACAGCTCTTTCAGAAATGGAAGGAATTTCTTTGTTTTCCTCTCCCATCCTCACTGCGGCTGCCAGGCCTGGCACTCCTTCCTGTCAGAACGCCTTGTCCTTTGTGGTGCGCTGTGCAGTGCGTGCTGGACCCTTTCACAGAAGACACAGTCTTTGATTAAAAAATAAATCACACATTGTTTGCTCACTTCCTCCTCTTAGTTTTCTCTTTCCTTTCCTTATGAATCTGTTATGAAGTACTCATTAGATAGCCTGGATTAAATCTCTGGCTTTGTTTTCTTACCTTCTTGAACAAGCCTTCCCTGAACATCCACGATTGTCAGAGAAAACACGGTGGAGCGAGCTGCTTTATCGTGCTCAGCAGAAAGAACAACTGCATGAAGGGACCACTCTGGTTGACCATCAAACTTCCTCACTTATACACAGCTCCCACCTCGTTTCTCAGGCCCAAGGCACATAGAGTCGTAAACATAGTACATGACATTTTTTTTCTCTTTTATGTAGGCTGCCAACCTCTTAGCTTTGGCGCTAATAGATACACATAAGGTGGTAATAGGAGTTTTGAGGTTCTGATTATGTAGTGGGTGTTTAGGGGCTCCTTGCTAAGACACCAATTTACATCAATGCATCTACAGATTTTGGGTATTCTCAAATCCTTGTCTTATGAATTTAAAGAATTAAAATCCATAGACTACAGAGTAAGACTTAGAAAGACTTTATTATATTAAGAGAAGGAAAGCGGAGAAAAGTACAGAAAGCTCCTGTTATGTGGAAGGTAGGAGAGGGGGAGAGAACCTACATGGAAATAGGGCCCTCCCTTACTGGAGCAGAGACCTGGAAGCTCAGGAGAGGTGAACAGCCAAATTACAGGCCTTTCCCACCTGGTAAGGATCTATGGGATGTATTTATAATTTTTTTTTTTTTTTTAAGCAGGAGAGAGAGAGGAGAGAGAGAGGGAGAATTGGTGCACCAAGGCCTCCAGCCTCTGCAATCAAGTTCTAGACACGTGCGCCCCCTTGTGCACATATGCGGCCTTGCACGCTTGTGTCACTGTGCATCTGGCTTATGTGAGACCTGGGGAGTTGAACGTGAATCTCTAGGCTTCGCAGGCAAGCATCTTAAACACTAAGCCATCTCTCTAGCCTGATCTATTTATAATCTTATTGTGAGCCTGAGATGGAGAGCTGATTGGATGAGACTGGATCAGATACTGAATTCCACATCAGGTGAGGCAGACAGGTGGTGTTATGTCTTTTGAATTCTCTCTCTGGGGCCCTCTCCACACTGGCCACTGGAAAAGAAAGCTACCGGACTAATTTCCCCTCAGGGTGGGGTAGATCGTGATGTCTGCATTGTGACCTGCCAAATACATGAAGCGGAGGATTTGTTTGGGAGAAGAAATGACGCAGCAACCCCCTTTCCTTCAGTTACGTCAGCCTCCCTGGTGAGACGATTGTTCTCCAAACTCAGCAATGCCTTCTCAATTTTTTATATTCCTTTTCTTATGAAAAACCAAGTCAAACCAACCCAACAAAACCCCACAAAAATGTCTGAATAATGCTATAGAAGATGATTTTTTAAGAGCTTACAAATTGGCCAAGTCATTTCTTGAAGATGTTATATTTTGAAGGCAGCACAGAAGTCTGGCCCTCTAAATATAATTAATGATGTTACCTTTAGTTACTGTGAGGTCCAGGAGAGAGCTCAGGGGATGTGTGTGTGTGAGGCCTTGAGTTTACACTCCAGCACCAAAAGCAACAACAAAAAGAAATGTAGTCATCTTGAAATTAATACCATAAAGCTTTTTATTTTCTCATGAATACCTGACAAAAATTCCCTCTTTCTCGCTCCCCACCTCACTCACTCTCATCTGTCTTTTCCTTTCTTCCTTTTTTCTCTCCCTACTTGATGTTTTCTTTTCTTTCGTACCTCCTTTCCTCCTTCCCTCCCCTCCCTTCTCCTTCTTCTCTTCCCTTATCTTATCCTTTCTTTTCTTTTCTCTTCTTTCTAACTAGATAGCCCAGGTTGGTTTACAGGCCTCTGATACCATATTCAGTACAACTGTACTTCTTAGCAGAATAAAATATGTTCTCCTAACCATGACAGAATAAGAGAGGAAGCTGAGGGGCTGGAGAGATGCTCAGCAGTTCAAGGCACTTGCTTTTAAAGTCTGTTGACAGAGGCTCAATTTCCTCAGTACCCACAAATCCAGATGTACAAAGTGGCACATATTTCTGGTTCATTTGCAGGGGCAAGAGACCCTGTGATGTCCATCCCCCCCCGCTAATAAATATATAAATAAACACATAAATAAGAATAAAATATATTTTAAAAAAAGATGGCTGAAATTGCCTGAAAAATATAAAAGGAACTAAGCACTCTTATTATCATCATAAATGTGTCAAATTCAAACTCTTGTAAAGTGAAAGAAAACTGAAGTTTGTTAAGCACATAATTTCTAAGCTGATAATGGTAAATCACTACTTTATTAAAACATCCCGACTACCTTCTCCATGGACAACCCGTATCTGAGATGGAAGAGTAGATTGATGAATTGTTCAGCCACTGTCCATGGCACTTGAGAGGAGTGGTCCTAGGTAGGCACATATTCAGGGAGAATGCAAGACTTCTAGTTGCTGTTTCATGCTAAGTCTCAACATCCCATCCCAGTGTGCCCTTGAAAACGGGGGTGAAAGACAGGGATTGAGGGAAGCTCCTACTGCTGTGTATTTTCCACATTCCCCTTCAACACTTCAATCACTCAGTAAGGTTCCTATAGGGACAGGACATTCTGGCATTTGGCATCAATCCAACTGTGATGTAGGCTTGAGGAAAAGGTCTAGACCTGGGCTGAAATGTGCAAGGTAGGATTCTATCACAGGGGTGCAGCCCAGGGACCTTGGCCAACTGCTGGAGCGAAAAGGCAGTTTTGCAAGCCTTGCTCAACATCTGCACGTAGTAGTTCGGCCAGGCCTCCACAGGCACGGGATACTCACTGGGGAATAGTTCAGACTTCGCCTCTGGATAAAGAACTCTTTCTTTTTTCAGTGTTTTAGCCAAATTAAACCATGCGTTATCTCCTATCAAAGCACAGAGAGAAATCAGTCAATAATCTATCCCTAAGTACTCTTATGATCTGTCCTAATGAGCCAATTGATTAGATAATAATATAGATGTGAAGCAAAGATTCCAAAAGAAAGAACGGAGGTGGTCCAAGAACATTAACAGAAAATTAAGTGGTAATCAAACGAGTTCTATTATCAGACTCTTCAAACAAAACATGAATATGGGTGCTGGGGCTTAGATGTGGCATGTTGGAAGCTTTGTTCCTAATGCAGTGTCTTAGAGAAGTGAGGGAACTTTAAAGAGATGAGCCTGGAGGAAGGTGGTTAGTTCACTGCAGGTGCTTCTGAGGAAAGGAATTAAGTTCTTGCAGGGCTCTGGTTAGTCCTTTAAAATGTGTTTTTATAGCAAGAGTAAGGCAGGCCCTTGACTCTAGTCTCATGGGATCTCTTCTGCTCATGCTGTTGTGACGTCAACACTGTGAAATTCTTATGAGAAACCAAACAGATAGGGCCACCTGATTTTGGATTTTCAGCCACCAAAGCCATAGGCATTTTGTTATTGTAGCAGAAAACTGACCTTCTGGGGTATTTAAAGCATGAACATCATTATGTATTAAGATTACCTAAATCAATGTTTATGGAAGAACGGATTATATCTGCATATAATGATAGATTATTGTTTTATAAGTGATTCCTACATTTAAAAATATATTTTGTTTTTATTTATCTATTTTAGAGAGAGAAAGAGGTAGATAAAGTGAGAGAAAGAGAGTGAGAGAAAGAGAAAGAATGTGCACACCAGGGCTTCCAGCCACTGTAAATAAGCTTCAGATGCATGTGCCACCTTGTGCATCTGACATGTGGGTCCTGGAGAGTCGAATGTTGATCCTTTGGCTTTGAAGGCAAGCATCTTAACTGATAAGCCATCCCTGCAATTCAAATCCTACTTTGAAATATATATGTATGTATGTATGTATGTGTGTGTGTATATATATATATGATGGAGAGAGCTCATAGGAACACCAGGGTCTTTTGCTGCTTCAAACAAATGAATTCCAAATGATTGCACCACTTTGTGCATCTGACTTTATTTGGGTACTGGAGAATCAAACCCAGGTTGGCAGAATTTGCATGCAAGTGCCTTTAACTTCTGTGGCATCTCCCAAATCCAGTCACTGCTACTTCATGAATGTACTGATATTTTACTGTGTATTTGAAAATTATTTTCCAAGAATGGATTCTAGGTTACAAAGAATAAACATCTTTGTAGGAAGTACTGTTTGTGAAGCAACAGAGAAGATCTTCTGTGTAAAATATCTGGTCCCAAATGGTGTGAATATGCCTTATATCACCATTATTTACTTATTTATTTTTATTTTTAGAGAGAGTGAGACAAAGACAGAAAGAGAGAGAGAGAGAAAGAGAGAGAGAGAGGGACAGAGAGAATAGGTGTGCCAGGGCCTCAGCCATTGCAGTAGAACTCCAGATGTGCCACTTAGTGGGCATGTGCGACCTTGCACCTGCCTCACCTCTGTGTGTCTCACTTACATGGGTTCTGGAGAGTCAAACATGGGTCCTTAGGCTTCTCAGGTAAACTCCTTAACTGCTAAACCATCTCTTCAGCCCTATATCACTGTTTTGCTAGCTTAAATTTCTCTGTATAAAGCTCCATTCCTGTTAACAAAGTGGTATTTTAGTAAATACAAGACCTACCCCCTCCAGTTAGTGAGGTGAACAATCTCTTGTAGCCCAGGACTGAAGGAGTAAGACTGAGTTAATAATGAAGAGATTGGAAGAGGAAAGAATAGTTTCTAAATCTGGAATTCAGAGTCCTGCCTAAATGTCTAGTTTAGGCCAGGCTTCAAAAGGTGGCTTGTACTTTCACAGTGGTGATAAGTATGGACTCTGGAGAAATTTCACAAAAATCAAAGTGGGCAAATCCAGGAAATGATAGAGAGTGGTCCGATAGATCCTCTCCCCAATGGTAGCATAAGCAAAATGATAATAACGTATCAACCTAGGAAACTGACAATTGACACAGCCAAGACACTGAACATATCCATCATAACAACATCCCACACACTCTGCCCTTATACAGCCCCATACCTCTTCTTCCCCACTCTCAGCCCCACCTTAACCTGTAGCAATATCTCTTAGGACCACATGCTTGCTAAACAAGAGCTCTTACCCACTGAACCATCTTTCTATAATTTTGTCATTTCAAAAATGTTACATAAATGGGGGCCGGAGAGATGGCTCAGTGGTTCAAGTTGCTTGCTTGCCAAGTATGATGGCCTGGGTTTGATTTCCCAGTACCTATTTAGAACCAGATGTGCAAGGTGGTTCATGCATGTGGAGTGTTACAGGGACAGGAGGCCCTGGCATACTCATATTCTCTCTCTCTCTTTTTCTCATTCTTTCTCATAAATAAATAAACTCATACAGGTTGAAACTTTCTGGGGTTTACTACTTTTACTCAACAAGACTTTTGGCAACTTATCCAGATTATTATTTGGTCAATAGTTCATTTCTTTTATCACTGAATCCATGATTTGAATGTACCTTAGTTTGTCTGATCATTCACCATGAAAAAAACATCTGGCTCATCTTCAGGTTTTTATAAGTTATTTTATTTTTATTTATTTATGAGGGAGAGAGAGAGAGAGAGACAGACAGACAGACAGACAGACACACACACACACACACACACACACACACACACACTGAAAGAGAGAGAGATACAGAGACAATGCCAGGGCCTCTCGTTTCTGCAAATGAACTCCAGACACATGCACCACTTTGTGCATCTGGTTTACGAGGGGACTGGGAAATTGAACCTGGGTCCTTTGGCTTTCCAAGCAAGCACCTTAACCAGTAAACCATCTCTCCAGCCCCCATCTGTAAGTTTTTGCTGCAACTAATAAAGCCCTCATGAACATACATAGACTGTAAATTTTGTAGACATGAATTTGATTCCCTTGGAATTTATACAGTTTATAAGCTTGTTGCTGGGCTCTGCAGTCGTTTATATTTACTTTTCTAAAAAATTGGCAGGGTGCTTTCCAGACTGGCTTTACTGTGCATTCTTGTCAGCATTGGATGAGAAATTCAGTTTCTCCATATCCTCACCAGCATTTGGTATCATCTCTATTTGTTATTATTTTAGATATTCTGACAGCTATGTACTGATAGTTAACCTTAACTTTTATTTTTCTGGTAGATAAACTGTTTAACATATCTTGATATTAATATATCATCATAAATTGCATATGCATCTTTCCCATTTGCATATTCTTCTTGGTGAATTGTCTGTTTATATATTTTACCCATTGTTTATTTACTTTTCAGCTTTTAAAGTCCTTTATACTCTGAATCACAGCCCTTTGTCAAAAGTGTGATTTGTGAATACTATTCTTAGTTTTCAGTTTGTCTTTTATCTTTCTCAAAAGTGACTTACACAGAGAGAAAGTTTTAAACTTTTCATGATGCATTCATTTTCATCAGGCTTTCTTTTCATGGGTCATGTTTTCAGGGTCTAATCTAAGAACCCTGCCTTGTCCTAGATCTCAAAGAGTTTCTCCTATGATTTTGGGCATCACTCTGTGAAGAGGCTACCTTTGCTCCATTGACTTGATTTTTGTACCGTTATCAAAATCCAGTTGTGCTCACAAAAAAGGCAGCAGGCAACAAAGAGGAGAGATGATTTTCATAATGTGAGAATGTATTTGTAGAACACAAATATTTGTGGTTAATATTTAAAACAATAAGGAACTTAGACAAATTAGTAACAGAAAAAATGAGTAAAGGAACTGAATAGATATTCTCAAAAATAGGTAAACTAATGGCCAAGCTTTATGAAAAATACTCAATATCCTTAATCATTAGGTAAATGAAAATTAGAGTTCCAATAAGATATCACCTAACCTCAGTTAAAATAGCTATTACCAAAAGATGCAAGATAACAAGCATTAGAAAAAATTGAGAGAGAAGAGAGATGCATAGATGGCTTAGCGGTTAATGTGCTTGCTTGTGAAGCCTAAGGGCTCAGGTTCTATTTCCCAGTACCCATGTAAGCCAGATGGACAAGGTGGTACATGCATCTGGAGTTTATTTTCAGTGAGGCCCGAGGACACCCATTCTCTATCTGCCTCTTTCTCTCTCTCTCTCTCTCTCAAATAAATAGATTAATTAAATAAATTGTTGGGGCTGGAGAGATGGCTTAGCAGTTATGGTGCTTGACTGCAAAGCCAAAGGACCCAGGTCCGACTCCCCAGGACCCACATAAGTCAGATGCACAAGGGGGCACACACATCTGTAATTCGTTTGCCATGGCTGGGGGCCCTGGCATGACCATTATCTCTCCCTCTCTCTCTACCTGCCTATTTCTGTATCTCTCTCTTAACAAATAAATAAAATATTTAAAAAATAAGTTGTTAAAAAGGCACAGAGAAGATGATCCTCAAAAACTTTTGTGGCTATAAATTAGTGCAGTCATTTTGAAAAGCAGTATGAAACAGGACTACCTCATGGTTTATATTGGGTATATATTCAAAGAAAATGAAATTAGTATAACGAAGAGGTATTAGTGTTCCTGTGTTCATTGCAGCATTTCTCACAATGTCCATGATATAGAATCAAGCAAGATATATATCTGCCAACAGATGATTGGATAAACTGTGGTGTGCATACACAGGAGACCAGTATTTCATAAAAAGAAGAAAATGCTTCATTCGTGACAATGTAGGCGAAGCTGAAGGACATCATGTTAAGTGAAATGAGCCAGGAATAGAGACATAGAACTCACGATATCCCTTAGATGTGGGATCTAAGATGATAGTATCATGGAAACAGTGCAGAGAAATGAGATGAAGGGTGTGGCGGGGTAGGGTCTAGGGAGTTGTTAGGTTTAAAAGGATATGAAGTTAGACAGCACCCCTAAGTTTAAGGGATCTGCTGTGCAACATAACTATAATTAGCAACAGTTTATTGTATTCCTGAAAAATGCTGACTGTACAATGAACTGCATATCTTAGCTTTAGCCAGCTGTCCCACTCTATGTGTACATAGCACAACATCATTTTGTACATAATAAGTATACCAAAATATATTTACATGCACATTTGCATGTGCACATACAAAATAAATCTATCTAAATGCAAATATAAAAAAGATATTCTTGTTAATCATAAATTAAATAAATCCACTTGTGTACATTTGTGTAGGTCTATTTCTGGCTTTTTGATTCTGTTCTGCTGAGCTATCTGGTCTTGATTATTGCAGCTATATGTCTTAAAGTTAGTGAGACTGTATCCTCCCACATATCCTTTATTTTTATTTTATTTGTTTGAGGTAGGGTCTCTCTGTAGCCCAGGCTGACCTGGAACTCACTATGTAGTCTTAGGCTGCCCTTGAGCTCATAGTGATCTTTCTACCTCTACCTCCTGAGTGCTGGGATTAAGAGATGCTCTTCTTAAAAGGTTTTTTGTATTATTTTATTTATTTGAGAGAGAGAGAGAGAGAGAGAGAGAGAGAGAGAGAGAGAGAGAGAGAGAGAGAAAGGGGAATATATATATATATATATATAGAGATAGATAGATAGATAGATAGATAGATAGATAGATAGATAGATAGAGAGAGAGAGAGGGG
Source organism: Jaculus jaculus (assembly GCF_020740685.1). Taxonomy (NCBI): domain Eukaryota; kingdom Metazoa; phylum Chordata; class Mammalia; order Rodentia; family Dipodidae; genus Jaculus; species Jaculus jaculus. Next base: position 96,425 of record NW_025423509.1, on the reverse strand, counting down.
GGTAGTGCAAGGGAGAGAATGGGCGCGCCAGGGCCTCCAGCCCACTGCAAATGAACTCCAGATGTATACACCCCCTTGTGTATCTGGCTAACGTGGGTCCTGGGGAATCGAGCCTTGAACTGGGGTCCTTAGGCTTCACAGGCAAGCGCTTAACTGCTAAGCCATCTCTCCAGCCTCTTCTTAAAAGTTTTAAAATCTACCTCAGTTCCATTCACTTTCCATATACATTAAAATATATCTTACCTGTCTACACAAATGCTTACAGGATTTGATAATTGTTTTTGTATTTTAACCTGTATGCCAATTTTATTGATCTTTTAGAATTCCCCTATCCATGTGGCACAAGTTTTACCCGCCCTTCTCTGCTAAGTTTAATATATTTTTATTCAGCTGAGTGCACTAAAAAGCTGCCTTGTGACTTTCCCATTGACCTATGGTTATTCAGAACATTTTTGTTTAGTATCCAAGTGTGTGGAACTTTTCTTGTTATTTTTCAGCTACTGAGTTTAGCTGAATTCCTACCTACATATATACAGAAATGTATGTATGACTTCAATTTTCAATTCTTTTGAAGTTTATTTTATGATCTTGAATATGGCATATCTTGATATGTTTCTTGGGTGCCTGGAAAAAATTTACTTTCTTCTGTTTTTGAATGGACTGCTGTATTTTCTGCCATTCTGTAAGGTTAGGTCAAGTTGGTTGAGGGCATAACTGAAGTCTTTCATATTTTTTTGTTGCTGTTGCTTTTTTACCCTGAAGTTGGGAAAAAGCCCAAGCTTCATATTCTTTTTTTTTAATATATATTATTTATTTATTTATTTGAGAGCGACAGACACAGAGAGAAAGACAGATAGAGGGAGAGAGAGAGAATGGGCGCGCCAGGGCTTCCAGCCTCTGCAAACGAACTCCAGACGCGTGCGCCCCCTTGTGCATCTGGCTAACGTGGGACCTGGGGAACCGAGCCTCGAACCAGGGTCCTTAGGCTTCACAGGCAAGCGCTTAACAGCTAAGCCATCTCTCCAGCCCCCAAGCTTCATATTCTTGATATTTCTCTCACTGCTGAGAGAGGGGTGTTGAAGTCCATATATGTATATAATTAGAGAGCTATCTATTTATGCTTTAAGGTCTACTAATTTTTGTTTCACATATTTTACTCTCAGAATTTATAATGCCTGTCTTGGTGTCTAATGATTTTTTTCTCTATTCATTTTATCTGGTAGCAATGTAAGTACTTATTTTTTCTATGGTTAATATTAGCATGATAAAATTTCTTTCATTTATTTGTTGCAGATATTATATATATTATATTTCTTTCATTTATTTGTTGCAGATATTATATTGAGACCTATTCTGATGATTTGCTATATTTAGATCATTTACATATGCTATAGTTATTGATAATTTTGAGTTTTGTTATGCTATTTTTGTTCTTGTTATGTTCTACTTATATTTCTTGAATTTTATTTTATTTTGTTCCTTTTTTCTAGCTGTTTGCTGAGTTACTCAATATTTTGAAGTTCTTTTCAATATATTCATTGAGTGCTTTTAACATATCTTTTTGTATAATGTTCTCAGTTGTTACTCTAGGCTTTGTATTACATATGCATCACATATCACAGTCTGTTGTTATCATCATTTATCAGTCCAATTGAAGTAAAGACCCCTACTTTACATCCCTTTCCTGTTCTCACTTGTAGTACAATGGGCTTTATTGTTTCCTCCATGTATATTCCAGGCATACATTGTACAACATTGTAATTTTGGTTTTGAGGTTATATTGTAATTCTACACCCAACTATCAGGGAACATTGTAAATTAAGTCATAAGGATTCCTGAGTTGCTCAGATGAGTCTGTGAAAGAAATACTCAGTGTGAGTGGAATAAAAACTGTGTTACTTTTGTCTAGCTGCAGCCAAAATGCCTAAGAGAAGAAATATTTACTTAGGCTCATGGCTGATCCCATAGTTGCTTGGACCCAAGCATTTGAGAAGAACATGATGGTTATAGGAGTGTAAGGTTGTGAGTCTCTGTAAAATTAAAACTAAATTATATGTTCCAACATATAATGGCGCAGGGTAGATATTCCCATTTCAAAAGAGAACAATGAGAGTATACAAAGAAGAATTAGACCAAAGTAAGATTGAAACCCAAAAAGGCAAATGTTAAATCCTAAGCCTTCATGATAGGCATCTGGAGCACACAGATACAGTGTCAGCTCCAATGTGCACAGATAAAAAGGCCAGAAAAAAAGTGAGTTAAATTGTTTAAAGAGCAAAGAGTTTATATTTTGTCAAGATGATTGCTTATGGTTTCTACTGAGCTTGTCAGGACAAACTGTCTTAGCATTCAAGATTTATTTAAAAATCTCTTTTTGTCAAACTTTATCTGAATGTTCTATAATATCTAGTTTTCAAAGCATGTTTCATTCTTTTAGGTCTCATGTCACTGATCTGGGTGATCCACAGCCATGCTCAGAGGCCAAAACTCATGAGGATGAAGGAGCTAAGATGTCAGCCAATGTTTCGGCACTTGCTGTTGGGTCAGTCAGGTCTCAGGGAACCAGAGGACACCTCCAAAAGGCTCCAGTAAGTCACCTGTCCTCTTGATCAGAGAGGCCAGGGGAAGTGCATAAATTCTGTAAAGCTCGTCATTATAGTGAAAATGTCCTTAAGGTTACCAAGGGGAAACCACATGATCAGCAAGACCCAGACTCATCACAGCAGAAGGCACAGTTAGTAGAGAAAACTAAGAGAGCCAAGCGGCCCCTTCTTTCCAAGTCCCTAAAATAATCCTTAAGGAGCCTCAACTTACCAGGTCAAAAAGTTTAGTCTATGGCTATCTACATAGTCTTAAACACTCGACAGGAAATTGTAACAATAACTCATTGATAATATTATAAAGCAAACTTCTACCAGTCCCAACCAGGATTCTCACCATGAACTAATTCAGCTGGGAACCTGATGTTCTTAGAGCTCTACAAAGACAGATTTTTAAGTAACCAGCTTTAGCCAGTTTAAAAACCTTAGCAGGACTTTAAAGCTATTGATTTGAGGACCTTCTATTGGATCTCAGATAGTAGAATCCACAAATTACAAACTCTTCTCTTATAAAACCACAGAGCTGGCCATAAACCCTTGCCAGTCTTCAAATTCTGCTACTTTACTAAATGAGCCCATTGCTGGTTTCCAGGTGGGAATAGCTTTACAGCGGCGGGACTCCGGCTTTCACAGTATGCATTAATGGGCTTCACAGAGACCGCAGCATCTGAGCCCCATCTGGGTAATTCCTCATCAGCACCAAACCCTGCACTAATCGCTTTCTCTAGGGAGCTCCATCTGGGGGAAGAAATCAAACGCACTATTTGCAAAGATTTTTCCTCTGCTTTTCTGTTATGACCCATGCTCATGCAGCTATCTAGAGAGACACGGGTCTCTCCATTGCCCCTAGCACTCTTATTTAGCATGCCCATGTGATTTTGGCCTTACTAGAAGCCATGTGGCTTCCAACTCAGGTGACCATTACATGTTATAAGGCCCACCAGAAGGATCACTCTAACATTTCTCTGGATGATAACCAAGCTAATCAACAGGCCTGACAGGCACCTCGGCTTCTGCTCCAGGTTGTTGTAGTCCACAATCCAACTTTTCTTCATTCTCACTAATATCTCTCAGGAAGAACCACAGGGCCTTACAGCCACCCTGGAGGGACGGTTGCAGAGTCCAGAAAACAAGCTGTTACTTATTTGGGTCTTCTAATCATGATCCTTAACAAAAATAATCAGGCCACACATTTGGGAACCAAAGCCCTCCCTAGTCTAGTTTAGTTTCTTGTCACAGACAGACGCAATAACTTCTTCCTGAGATCTTATGGTCCTTTCCAATGCTTGTTCCATCTATCTGCAGGCCATCCATGAAGGGACCTTCAGGGTCCCATCCCTTTTAAAACCTGTCCAACAAAGAATTATACTGGGGACAAAATGGCAACTACATTTCCTTTACATGCCCCTTTGCAGGGAACTCAGACATCTACTGGTTCTAGGGGAAAACTTTCACCAGCTGTCACTAAGGCCAAGACCCTCAGAAACATCCACGGTCCTCATAAAACACATTATTCCTTAATTTGCCCCTCCTAAGTCCCTTCACCTTCCTGCCATAACCACCTCCTCCCCTCTCCAAAATGCAGCCTTGGTCAAAGAGAGTATCTATATGTGGTTGGTGAAAGCATCGCTAGATACAGTCAGACCTGGGCCTCATGGCACAGGTCTGTAATAGCAGGTAACTGGGCAGTTGAGGTAAGAGGATTGCAATTTCCAGGCCTGCTTAAGCTACAGAGTGAGTTCCAAGTCATCCTGGGCAAACTGATGAGACTCTGTCTCAAAATAATAAATAAAAAGAGGGCTGACAAAATAGCTCAGTGGCAGAACACGTGTAGAAATTCCTAGGTGTAACTCCCCAGCACCATAAAAAAGAAGGGAACAGATTAAAAATAGGAAGCATCATCTGCAAAGTCACTAATTTTCTCATTACTGTGAGAAAATGCCTAACAAAAACAACGTAAAGGGGCTGGAGAGATGGCTTAGCGGTTAAGCGCTTGCCTGAGAAGCCTAAGGACCCCAGTTCGAGGCTCAGTCCCCCAGGACCCACGTTAGCCAGATGCACAAGGGGGTGCACGCATCTGGAGTTCATTTGCAGTGGCTGGAGGCCCTGGCGCGCCCATTCTCCGTCGCTGGTCGCATTGCCTCTGTATTCAGGAAGCAGAGAGAGATGAATGTTGGTGCTCTGCTCACTTTCCTTTTCATTCAGTCCAGAGACACTGACCCATGGAATGGTTCTGTCCAAATTTAGAGTGGGTCTTTCCACCACAGCCAACCCAATCTCACAATCTCCCTCACAGACATGCCCAGATTCCACATCTGTCAAGTTGACAACATTAACCATCACACATCTATGCCTTGTCAACTTGACTCTCAAATATATCACTATTTAGCCATAACCTTCCACCACTTTCCCCCAGAGGCCCATAATGAAAACTTCATTCCATCCCACCACAAAAGTCTCCGTAGCCTTTAATAGTTGCAGCAAAACCCAGGGAGGACTAAGTTCCATCAGCACAAATAGAAAAGACAGCCAACTGCCTAGTGTGAGATGAGAACACCTCTAGCACATCTACCAGGGCCCAGGGGACACCACAGAGGAAGTAGATACTTAAACACGAGTGCTGCTCTCACTGCTACCCTGACAACCTGCTCCAGGGAGATGGTGATAGACACAAAGGACACTCAAAGCTCATCAAAGCAGAAACCCAGAGGTTGCGGAGGACTCAACAATGAAGTCAAATGGTTTCTTTTTCTTTTCTTTCTTTTTTTTTTTTTTTTTAACTCTAACCCAGAATAACCTGGAATTCACTGTGTAATCCAGGCTGGCCTCAAATTTACTATAATCCTCCAACCTTACCCTCCCCAACGGCTTGGATAATAGGCTTGAGCCACTGCGCCAGCTTCTAAATTGTTTCTCCTGGTGGATTTAGCACCATCCTTTTGGTGGCCCAGAGTATGCCTGATTAGGAACATACAGCTTCCAGCAATCCAAGAGTTTCTGCATCACGTTTCATTTCCTTTCTTATTGGGATTGTGCAGTCCCTGCTCTTTCCAAGCAGAACCATGGGCATGCAAAGCCTAAAGGGAATATCTGGAGCCTGTGCCAATGTTGGCTTGTTTGTTTTCAATTCACAGTTCAAGGCTCCAGTTGGCACAGTGAGCTCACCCTTTCTACAGAGGTCTCCAGTGTCAAGCAGTACTTTTGCTTTGATTTCTACAGTAAGCACAGTCTATTCAGCCCTGTATACCCATCCACTGCCCTGATGCACATAATTGTTTCTGTCTGTTTACAGTATCAGTCAGCTCTTTAAAAACATATTTTATTTATTTATTTGCAAATGTAGAGAGATGAAGAATTGGCACACCAGGGCCTCTAGCCACTGCAAGCGAATTCCAGATGCATGCCTCACTGTGCATATGGCTTTATTTGGGTATTGGGGAATTGAATCCAGATCATTAGGCTATGCAGGCAATTGCCTTAACTGCTGAGACATCACTGTAGCCCCAGTCAGCTCTTTTGATTGTCCAATTTTTGTTGTTGTTGTTGTTTTGGTTTTGCAAAGTAGGATGCTTTAGCCTAGGATGACCTGGAATTAGTCTCACACTGGCTTCACACTCATAATGATCCTCCTTTTCTTAGCCCTCTGAGTATTAGGATTACCCAGCAGAGAGAGGGAGAGAGGGAGAGAGACAAAGAGAGAGAGAGAAAGAGAGAGAGAGAGAGAGAGAGAGAGAGAGAGAGAGAGAGAGAGAGAGAGAGGAGGGGAGAGAGGGAGAGAGGGAACAAGTCAGGGCTTTCAGCCACTGCAAAGAAACTTGAGATGCATATGCCACTGTGCCTTTGGCTTTATGTAAAATCTAGGGAATTGAACTTGGGTGGTTAGGCTTTACCAGCAAGTGCCATAACTGCTAAGCCATTTCTCCAGCCTTCGGAGTTTTTTTTTTTAATCACACACACACACACACACACACACACACACACACACACACACACAGAGAGAGAGAGAGAGAGAGAGAAAGAGAGAGAGAGAGAGAGAATTGGCACACCAGGGCTCCTAGCCACTGCAATTGAACCCCAGATGCATGTGCCACCTTGTGCATATGTGAAACCTTGTGTGTCTGGCTTACATGGGACCTAGAGAGTCAAACATGGGTCCTTAGGCTTCAAAAGCAAGCACCTTAACCACTAAGCCATCTCTCCAGCCCCAGGTTTTTTCTTTTTCAAACTAAATAATTAGTTTCACAGTCCATCAGAAAAGTCAAAGTTTGTCTCTTCCATTCAGTTAGTTTTATCTAAAGCTTCTTTTATCTCCCATCAGAAGGGTTCTTGATAAGGCATGGGAAATAGTAGCAAAAATTGAGGGAACCAGGTCAGCCAGTTTCTTGGTGCAAACCTGATGGGATGTCTCTGCATGTTTCAGTTCAAGAGACTTGAATTGGAAAAGGGAGTCTGGGTCCATTATGATCTTAGGTGCTGCCCGTCATTTCCCATGTCCAAGGGACGTCTGAGAGTTGGCACTGACCATCCAGGTCTGAGTTAGAACCCCCACTGAAAGGATCTGTGGGGTAATCTTTCCAGACTTGCACTTTTATTTATTTATTTATTTATTTTTGGCCTTCTCTGGGTATGGTAAGCAAGTTTGCTAACTGTGCTGTGACTGTAGGCCTTCACCTTCCAGCTTGACAAAGTCAGTGGAAAATATGACCAATTATCTTAATAAGGTATAAACTATCTGAAGAAGATATAAAATTTTGATAATTTTACAATACTTTTACACACCAAATTAGGTATTAAAATATCAATTCCCAGCTGGATGGTGGTGTATGCCTTTAATCCCAGCACTCAGGATGCAGAGGTAGGAGAACTGCCAGGAGTTCCAGATCAACCTGCACTATAGAGTGAAGGCCAGGTCAGCCTGGGCTAGAGTGAGACCTTCCCTACCTTGAAAAGAAAAACAGAACAACAAAAAAATCTAATCCCATCATATTATTTCTACCACAATGCATGTTTTATGAGCCATGAATTAATACTTAATACACAATGTTGTGACTTAACACAACTTTTATGATTCTAATGAATGTTGCTTTAAATAAACAATCTGCACTTTTGTAAATGTTACCAAAAAAAGATGAATAACTTAAAAGAATATCACTTATATAAACAGGACTAGGTTTTATGTTTATAGCTGTATACTGAATTTTGACCTTGGGAATTTTAATAGCCTTTAATTATAGCTAACTTAGTCATAACCATGTTATTTCCTTTTGTTTTAATTTTGCATGTTTTAACCTTTTGGTTTTGTTCATTTATTTTTTTCTACCTTATGAAACAAACTAATTTACAACCTAAAATTTTTCCTACTCTCGACATCTTTCTTTCCCTTTAACCTTGTCACTAAAAGCATACTGTTATACTCATATTTTTAAACATTTTTGTACTTATATAATCATTTTTACTTTATTTTTTAATATCATAAGATACAGTAACATAAACAAATTTGTCAACTTATTGAAAGGGATTAGATCCAAATTACATATACATGTATATCACATTAGGTATTGTAACAAATGTAATAAATTAAGATTCATAACAAATTAAGATTATTTGTCCAAAATGGTAGGGAAAATGAAGTCATGAGCAGAGGGGGATATCACCTCCTGGCCAACATCGGGGGGGGGGGGGGTAGCAGCAGCAGGAGAGTGTGCCAAATACTGGTAAGGGAAAGCTGGCTAAACACCCATAAGCCCATCCACAACAATATACTGCCTCCAGGAGGTGCCAACAACTGAATTGCCACTGGTAGGGAACCAAGCATTCAGAACATATAAGTTTACAGGGAAATCTGAATCACACGTAGGTACTGAGGAATCAAACCTAGGCCATTAGGCTCTGCAAGCAAATTCCTTTAACCTCTGAGCTATCTCTCCAGCCCCATTTTTCAGTTTTTAAAAAACCATTAATCTGATCATTTTTCTATAGTTCTAGGCCATCCTTAATCAAAAACCTATTTTAAGGTTTAATTTTCAGCTGAAGCAAAGTAGAAAACTCATATCTCATCATGTAGCACTTAAACATGATTTTTTTTTTTAGTGCTTTCAAAAGTAAGGGTGAAGCTTGCTACACAGATTAAACATCATGCCTTAATTTTTAAGAGCTAATCAGTAGATAGGGAGAGGTGCCTTTAGGAATGAAATTTTCTTTTGCAATCAGGTTTAAAATTCTCTACTCAATGTCAAATTCAAATTTTGGAAACTTTCTACCACTGAGCCATGTTCCCAACACTGAGACTTTTTTTTTTAGGTAATATGTTTTTAATCAGACATACATGACCCATTTCTGTGTTAATTTAATTTCATATTTTTTTTGTCAGATCAAAGCCAGAGAGAATAATCCAATAATGTGAGAATTTATAAGGTTCCATGTGGCCTGGCAAATTAAGCCTGTATAAGAAAAATTAACAGAGACTCTTGAATAGAGAGGCACAAAAATAGATTTCAGATATAAAGTCCTTTAGTAAATGCTGGCCACACACACAGAGGAGAAACTGGAGAAGAAAATTTGCCAAACACTCTCCAAACAAATTAAATTCTTTACTTTTACAAACTTTCAAGGGGAAGGATCTCTAACAAGAGAAGAGGCTTTGTTATGCGGTATGTGTGATTGCGGTTACTATGCGTTAGGTGCTCAGGAAAGCATTGGATGCATTGTAAAATCATACATCATGATGTCCTGCCTCTAAGCGGCAGGAAGTTGGCCCTGTTGTCTTCCTTACTTAAGACATCTGTGTTCTTATAGTCACAGTGAGAAGCCTGTCAGCTGTCTATTTCTCTTTTTCTCTCTCTCCTTCCCCTTTCTCACTCTCTCCATTTCACAATTTCCCTCTATCTCACTACCCACCCCTCCTACAGAGACAAATTACCATACCCCTTTGCAACAACAATGGCCACATCTGGTATCTAACAGCACACACAGAGATTTCTCCAGCCTGAGTATCTATTTTATTTATTTTTTAATTTATTTATTTTTATTTATTTGAGAGCGACAGACACAGAGAGAAAGACAGATAGAGGGAGAGAGAGAGAGAATGGGCGCGCCAGGGCTTCCAGCCTCTGCAAACGAACTCCAGACGCGTGCGCCCCCTTGTGCATCTGGCTAACATGGGACCTGGGGAACCAAGCCTCGAACCGGGGTCCTTAGGCTTCACAGGCAAGCACTTAACTGCTAAGCCATCTCTCCAGCCCGAGTATCTATTTTAGACTTGCATTCCATAGCTGTTGCCACTTTTGTCTTCTCTTTATGTGTGGCAAACATTAGGCCTTGTGCTAGCCTTGAAATCCGAGGACTGGTTTTCCAGGGCTCAAGGGAGAAAACAACAGGAGAGGAAATGCTCCAAGAGAAAAAAAAATCAAGATTAAGGTAGTTGGTGTGTGTAGCTAAACACAGTGGTTAAACATACACATTGCAACCCAAGATTTTGAAGCTGGAACGGTTCCAGGCAGGTCTTCATGGGGCTATCCCCTAACAGAGGCCAAGATTCATAGAATAGATTTTTCCTAATTTTTTAAACAACAAAACTCTGAGGGTTGGGGCTGGAAAGAATGGTTAGTCAGGATGCAAACTTTCTACCCTTTTTACTCAGATAAAATTTGGGGGTGGAGAGATGGCTCCATAGTTAAAGGGTTGCTTTTTAACTAGGCCTGATGGTTTGGAGTTTGATTCCCCAGTGCCCATGTAAAGCCAGATGCACAAGGTGGTGCACGTGCATCTGGAGTTCCTTTGTGGTGGCAAGAGGCCCTTGTGTGGCCATTCTCTCTCTCTAGCAAATAGATGTATATATTTAAAATTTTCACTTTGGTGTTTTTTAACATTGAGTTGTGAAGTTACATGTCTGCATGTTCTGGAACATAGAAACAAAACAAGCCAACCAGTCAATCAATCAAGCAAACCCAGACCCTACAACTTCCCCTTGGCGTTCATTCTCTTACCTTTATCCAGACATGTAGGATGAGAAATTCCAACCTCCCAGCATTTAGATCACCAGCAATCAGGTCAGCTTTCCTCCCACTCTCTTTGAGTTGCCATTGAAGCTGTTCTAGTGAAGCATTCCTGACTGGCCTCTCATTCTACAGAGAGACTCCAGTGAGTCTCTGCTGTGTGAGCATGGGAGCCAGGGATGTCTCCCAGCTCCATAGGCCGTGGGCATGAGATGCAGCTTCAAACCTTTGCCCACCCTTTGCTTGCTCTCCTGATCTGCCCACTCCTTCTCCACTCTGTTAAGAAACTCTGTTAGCTGACTCAAGGGTTCAGCACCATCTATCAGTGTGGAAAACTGAAAAAAAGATTTGGATCAGCCACAAAGTCTTCCTAGGACCTTAGTGTCTGTATAGGAGGCAAAAGCCAGGGCCCCAGGATGTTTCTCTTCATGGCTTGAGATTTATCTCTAGCAGTACAAGAAGGCCTTCCTAAGATGGGCCCCTTTTGTTTCACAGACAAGGGAAGAAAGGTCCCTTCTGGATAACACCAGTTTGTACCTGAGTGCAATGGGTTCACATCTTGCTGAGTGCAAAGCCAAAATAAGCATAGGCATGACATAAAATACAGGAGCAAGATTTATTACATCAGAGTTATTTCCAAAGTACTTTCCCTCCACAAAAAGAATCATGGGATTTTTATTCATGGGGCCTATACATGCACATATAGTGGTTGGCCAATTGCTAAGCATGCTATTTGAGGTGTATATTATTACTGAGCATGCTCAGTTTATGAATCTATTACTGAGAATGCTCAGTTTGCCATAATCTAAAAAGAAAAGATAGTAGACACATTTTGTGGAAGTATTTAGAACATATGTAAAACATCAAAGAGAAAGACAGAAATGCCTCTGGGCATGCTTATCTTGCACAATAAGCTGAAAATAAGGAACATATATTTTGAGGGTGCATTAACACAGCTGTCTGCCCCTGGAGGCCAGGCCTAGCTTAGTTACTAACAGTTTTTCCATGGAATCAATAGTCTTATATAACAGATTATAGCAAAAGACATGAAAACCTCAGATCTAATTTATGACAAGTGTTTCAAGGCAAGTTCCAAGGAGAGGAGAAATCCAAGGACATAGGAGGAAATTTTATCTGCAAACAATAAACACAGCTTAGCTTCTATACGGATAAACATAAAATCTCATACTAAAGGCATGTGTACCTCAGTTCCTTTTATCTGATATGTCGTGTCCACATTTTAATAAAAACTGTAAGTAAAATTTAAAGTCAAATGCATAGCTTAAAGAGATAGCAAGCAGCAGAACCAGCCTCTGACCCTCAGAGATATCAGAATTTTCTGATCAGGATTTTATTTGTTTATTTACTTATTTGAGGGAGAGACATAGAGAAAGAGAAAGGCAAATTCAGATGCATGTGCTACCTCGTGCATCTGGCTTTATGTGGGTACTGGGGAATCAAACCTGGGAACTCTGACTTTGTAGGCAAGTGCCTTAACTGCTAATCCATTTCTGTACCCTGATCAGATTTTTTAAGAGATTTTGTTTTTAGTTGCTTATTAGAGAGGGAGGGAGTGAGGGAGAGAAAGAATGGGCATGCCAGGGCCTCTAGCCACTGCAAACGAACTCTAGGCGCATGTGCCACCATGGTCATCTGGCTTAGGTGGGAACTGGAGGATCGAGCCAGGGTCTTTAGTCTTCACAGGCATGCACCTTAACTGCTAAGCCATCTCTCCAGCCCCAGGATTATTATTATGATTCACAACATATTTTGTATGGGTACATCATGTGTTGGTACCCTACTTTAACTGATGAGTATGCTAAGTGTTCTAGAGGAGATCAGGCAAGCATGCTCAGGCTGGTATGGTCATAGACAGCTAAGTGGTCCAACAGAAAAATGAAAAGCTGCCTTCTAGGTAACCAGGCCCTAAACAGAGAGGCCTAGGAGCCTGGTGAGAACCCGCTTCCCTGCCCCCAGGCCAAAGATAGCTCTGACCTATGTCACATCTCCGTGGGATTTCCTATTTGCCTTTTGCCCAGAGATGTGTGTGCGACTTTCCAAGCACTTTCCAGCTAATTCAGTAATGTCAAGGAACCTTTACCTCCTTCCTTGTGGGGCAGCACCTCTCCCTATCGAGGAGCCTTCAACGAATACTTTCACTTTCTCTGAGCAGGCTGAAGCTTTATATATGTGCTTACATATCAGAATGAAGACTGGAAAATGGCTCAAAGGTTAACGGGCTTGTAAATCCTGTCTACCAGGCATTCAAAATCTCAGTTCCCACATAAAGCCAGATGCACAAAGTAGTATATGTAAGAGACCCTGGTGTGCCCATTACTCATTATCTCTTTTTCTCTCGCTTTCCCACCCTCTCAAACGAGTATCTCAAACAAAGAATGAAAAACAAGTATTAGACTTACTCCATAATCGATACAATGATTACATGTGGTTATCTGGATGTGAAATGCCTTGTGTTTGAACATTTGGTCCCTAAGTTGTGAAAGTTGTGGAGCCTTATGGAGGTAGAACCTGGCTGGAGGAAGTGGGTCATGGTGGGCACAGGCCATGAGGCTTTATAGCCTGGCCCTGCTTCCTGTTGACTCTCTGTTTCCTGACTGACTGCAGTATGAACAGCTGTCTCCTGATCCTGTTGCCATGCCTTCCCCACTGCGATGGATGGCATGTAGCCCCTCAGAACTGTAGGCCAGAATAACCCTCCCCTTCTTTATATTTACATTTTTATTTATTTGACAGAGAGAGAGAGAGAGAGAGAGAGAGAGAAAATGGGCACGCCAGGGCCTCCAGCCACTGCAAGTGAACTCCAGATGCGTGTGCCCCCTTGTGCATCTGGCTAACGTGGGTCCTGGGGAAGCCAACCTGTATCCTTTATCTTTGCAAGTAAATGCCTTAACTGCTAAGCCATCCCTACAGCTCCCTTTTAAAAATATTTTTATTTTTATTTATTTATTTGACAGAGAAAGAGGGAGATAGGGAGAGCCTCTCCTCTTCTTTAAACTGCTCTTGGTCAGGTATTTTTGTCTCTGCTATGGGTAAAGTAACTCATACCAAAAGCTACTCCCTCCTGGCAAAGCAAAGTGTTGTATAGACTTAATTTTTTAAAAAAATATTTATTTATTTGAGGGCTGGAGAGATTGTTTAGTGGTTAAGGTGCTTGCCTGCAAAGCCTAAGGACCCATGTTCCACTCTCCAGATCCCCTGTAAGACAGATGCACAAGTGAGGCAAGTGCAAGGTGGCACATGCCCACTACATGGCACAAGCATCTGGAGTTCTATTGCAATGGCTGAGGCTCTGGAGCACCAATTCTCTTTCTCTTCTCTCCTCTCTAAAATAAAAATAAATAAAAAAAGAAAAAAAATATTTATTTGCAAGGAAGACAGAGAGAGAACATTACTAAGCATGCTCAGTTTAGGACATTACTGAGCATTCTCAGTTTAAGGTCATAAATTAAAAAGAAGAGATGTATGATTAGCATGGCACAGAGGCACAAAAAAGGAAAAGAAAGGAGAGTACACACATTTCGAGGGAGTACTTAGCACATATTTAAAATATTAAAGGGAAAGACAGAAATGCTTCTGGGCATGCTTAGCTTTCAACATAAAGCTTTAGCTGAAAATAATGAAGTTATATTTTGAGGGCACACCAAGGCCTATTGCTACTGAAAATGAACTCCAGATGTATGCACCACTTTGTGCATCTGACTTTAAGTCTGTACCGGGGAATATTGACCCTGGAATGCCAGGTTTTGCAAGCAAGTGTTTTTTACTGCTGAGCCATCTCCTCAGCCTTAGACTTATTTTTTCATTTGTCTTTAATTCTCTACAACCTGCTCTGTTACATGAGTTCTAGTCAATAGAATGAGGTCTATGTAGCATCTCTGAGTCTGGGTGGAGACATGACTTTCTAAATTCCCAGAAGCTTATCCAATTACCAGCCTATTGTCCTCCCTGGATCTAAATATTTCTCTCTACCACCTCCACAGGAGACTGTTATAGGTGCAAATATGAGTTTGGGGAACATCTGCTGAGATTTCCAGGCTCTTGTGTCTCAGAACAAATATTTCAACATAGAGACATGGACAGGGACAGAAAAGGAGATAGTAATTAAAATAGAGAAGCAAATAACTTTGGAAATGGGCACTCTTTCTTTCTTTCTCCTTTTTTTTCAGATACCAGACAAAATCATAAGCCTGCTCTCCCAACCCTCTGAGAATTCCCATTCTCCTGGAAGAACACCAATCCCACAGCTGCTCATACTTATTTCTAATGCAAAATGCATGGCTCTGGGACCGGGGAGATGGCTCAGTGGTTAAAGTTGCTCGCTTGCAAAGCCTGAAGGCCTGGGTTTGACTCATCAGCACCAACATAAAGCTGCAAGTACAAAGTGGCACATGTGTCTGGAGTTAGTTTGCAGTGGCTGAGGGCTCTGGTGCTCCCATATTCTCTCTTTCTCCCCCAAAATAATTTTTATTGTAAATTTTTAAAAATTTATTAATTTATTTTTTAATAATTAGTTTTGTCAAGTTGGTACCATTATTAGGCTCATCCATGTACTACCCCCTCCCCCTGGCCCTCTTTTTTGAGGTATATGGGTCATACATTTTGGAGTTAGCCCATAGTTCTGGGTGGGAGAAATGTTTCTGCATATTGAGTTTTTAAAAAATAAGTTGCATATGAGGGCGGGGAGGGAATCAAAGGGTGGAAAACAGTAATCCGGACCCAAACGGCAATGGTACCATAAAATTCTACTTCCTAAAAGACAGACCAAATGCCTGAACCTTCACTAGTCCCTTACAGGAAACACCTGAACCACAAGACACTGGAGAGGGTAGGATCAAGACTGACCTAAATCTCCTACATCTTCCCTCCCTCCCTCTCCCCCTCTCCCCTCTATCTCTCTTCTCTCTAACTCTTGTATATTAGTTATCTTTTTCCTCAATTTCTTAGTGCACACTGACCTGTAACCCCCACTTCCAGCTTGGGCCCACAATCCACAATGAGCTTTTGATCAAAGAAACCTACAAGGTTTCCCAAAACAATGACAGACTTCTGTCAGAGTAATTGATGACCCACCAAAGGCCAGTGGTAAGACCCTATTGCTGAAGACTCCATACGTAGCTGACACGTAAAATGGAATGACATGGCTGGAAGCCAGGAGAGAGTCAGTCCCCAGACAGTCAGCGTGTCTAGTGCCAGAAGGTGCTACATAGGCGACTGGGGGAAGTGACCAAAATCTGTCCAAGCAACACATTGTTTAACCTAAGTAGCAACAATTAACCGGATGTGATACCCATACAAGTGCAATAGTGGTACACAGCCATGGTGAGGAATCAATTGCTCTTGATTTGGCTAACTGATCCACTCAGTGGTACTAGACCCTTAGCTGGAGCTGGGAAACAAGTCAGAACCATACCCAAACACAAGCCCACTCTACAATATCAAGCTACCATCAATCACGGGGTATAAGAGGGCCTACACCTATCAAACTGTCTATCAAAAAAGTAAGTGTTATCTCAATTTTCTGGGTGCTAACTCACTCTCCGTTGGAGAATCTGCTTCTCTTTTCCAGATAGATGCAGATCCTAAGAAGAGAGCTGCCCCAACATACCTCAGAAGGGGCCCAACTGAAACTAAGGACAACTGGCGAAATAAGCAAGGGTGATGTTTTCCTGTGAACTGGCTACCAGCACAAAGGGGAAGGAGATCAAGTCAGAGAAAAATCAACTCCTACCAAATCAGAGAGCCAGAGCCTCAGAGGCCCCCAACACCTCAGCACTGAAGCAGACCAAAAATGAACCCAACATGGCTCAGGGAAATCTTGCGGAAGAGGGGGCGGAAAGAATGTCAGAGTTACATGTTGGGTCATGATTTTCAGAGACATTTATCATACTAATAACTGGGGGCTAACTCCACAATGCACGACCCATTTTCAATAATAAGGAGGGTCTAATGGGAGGGGGTAGATCACAGATGAGCCTAAATAATGGTACCAAACTGCCTGTATTTACTGAAAAGAAAACTAATAAATTAAATTAAAAAAAAAAAAAAAATAAGTTGCAATTTTGCTGAATGTTAGCAGACAATTGTTACAAAAATTTACAGGAGAGTACAAAACACAACCAATAAGAACAAGGACGGTCATTTTTCAAGAGTTTTATTGCAAATTCTTTATGAAAGGATCAAAACTGAGGCTGACCATGGTTGGACTTTTGAAGGAAATAGGACCATTGTCAAAACTGTTCAGTTACTTTCAATGCAAATGGCATGTTCAAGCTGTTCTGACTTAAAAGCACATTTAAATTGTTCAAGCTTAAAGAATGACAGTTTGTCAAAACAGGCTACATGCAAATCCCCACTTGATTCTCTTTTAAAATTAAAGCTTTCTTTGTAAAAATGAATGCTAGGTGCTTACATCACTTATTACATCTGGCTTTATGTGGGTACTGGGGAATTGAACCCAGATGGCAAGCACCTTTAATCACTGAGCCATCTCCCCAATCCCACAAAAAAGTGTTCCAAGCAAAGTAGAATGTACTTGTTTACAGATGCGCTCTTTTTAAAAATACATATTTATTTGTGAAGGAGAGAGAGAGAGAAAGAGAGATAGAGAATGGCCACACCAGGGCCTTCTGCTGCTACAAATGAACTCCAGACACATGGACCACTCTGTGCATCTGGCTTTATGCGGGTACTGGAAAATTGAATCTAGGCTAACCGGCTTTGCTAGCAAGTGCCTTTAACCACTGTGCAATCTCTCTAGCCTCCCTACAGATTCACTCTGTATGTAATCAATGTGCATTGACTTTCAATTATTAGGAGGCACTGCTTGGTGTGCACAGTGTTAGGAAACATTTAACCATCTGTACTTGTAGAGGTTACTCACAATACAATTAGGAATGCATCAATACAGGCCTGAGAAAGGTTAGCAACACTGGCAAGTCTAATTTGGACAATACCAGCTTGGTAAAGGGACCTCCTAATCTTTGCATTTTAGATGACACCTTCTATAATACAAAATGGATATATGCACATTCAGCATGTAATGGGACTGGTAACAATTAGCATCATGGCTACACAGAATTCCTTTATGTTTTAAGTTCAACATCTACTATTATTTATTTTTATTATTTATTTGATAGAGAAGGAGAGAGGGAGGGAGGAAGAGAGAGAGAGAGAGAGAGAGAGAGAGAGAGAGAGAGAGAGAGAGAGAGAGAATGAGCACACCAGGGCCCCCAGCCTCTGCAAATGAGCTCCAGATGCATGTCCCACCTTATGTATCTGGCTTTATGTGGGTACTGGGGAAATGAACCTGGGTCCTTAGGCTCTGCAGACAAGTGCCTTAACCACTGTGCATCTCTCCAGTCCCTCAACTTCTACTTTTGAAGCAAACCTTAGGAACTTTAGCTTGGCATGATAATCACAGGCCTGTAACCCTGCCAAAAGTAAAATTTTAAGCCTCATAAATTGAGAGGTCAGGAGTAATGACCATAAACAGACTAATTTCTGATGTGCAAGTGCCTTTCATATATAACAAAATACTTATTTGGTCAGGGCAAGTAGATGTAGACCACCAAGGTTTCATTCAGAAGGGCAGTCTAAATGGCAGCTGTTTTCATCTGAATGGTACTAGTGAAAACTGCAGAAATGTTAAAAGAATTACATTGGTCCCTTCATATGTTGAAAGTCCATATATAACACATATTAATGTATGAAAGAGAGCACATATTAGTCACTTTGCATGAATTAAAATTTAATAATAGAACTTACATGCCCATCTCTGCAAACTTTTACATTATCTGTAGATAATATTTTGACACAGAGCTCTCTATATTTCTAGTCACAGATACATCGGATCTTAAATGTACTAAAATCAACTTAAAATAGTTGTTTATAAAGTGGTCATTTAAAATAATTTAATCTAAATAGATACTTAAATGAACTTTGAGTTGGTTAAGACACAGTTTCTAATTAATCAAAAGCTTGGGAAAGCCAGCAGAAAACATAAAGAATTTTCTTAATGAAACATGATATCTTACCCCTTAAGACAGTCCCTTTTTATGAATGTTATTAAAAGCAGGAAAAATTTTAAGAAAACCTTATCAGGTCCTAGTTTTACACTGGTCCATTGAAATTTTGGAAAAAAAATAATTCCTTAGATAACATTGTAAATAGAGCCAAGAGGCAGCCTACAGAATGGAAGAAAATCATTGCCAACTAAGTATCTGATGAAGGATTAATATCCAAGACCTAAAAAGAAACTAAAAAAATTAAGTAAGAAGAAATAAAACAACCCAATCAAAAAATGGACTATTGAGCTGAATAGTTTTCAAAAATGGAAATACAGATGGCCAATAAACACTTAAAAACATGTTCTACATCCTTAGCTATCAATCAGGGAAATGCAAATTAAAACTACTTTGAGGGGTGGAGAGATGGCTTAGCGGTTAAGTGCTTGCCTGTGAAGCCTAAGGACCCTGGTTCGAGGCTCAGTTCCCCAGGTCCCACGTTAGCCAGATGCACAAGGGGCGCACGTGTCTGGAGTTCGTTTGCAGAGGCTGGAAGCCCTGGCGTGCCCATTCTCTCTCTCTCCCTTTATCAATCTTTCTCTCTGTGTCTGTCGCTCTCAAATAAATAAATTAAAAAAAATTAAAAAAAATACAAAAAAACTACTTTGAGCTTCCATCTCACTCCTGTCAGAATGGCTAATATCAAAATATAAAATAACAATAAATGCTGGTGAGGTTGAGGGAAAAGAGGAACCCTTCTCCATTATTAGCGGGAATGTGAGCTGGTACAACCAGTGTGGAAATCAATGTGGAGGTCCCTGAGACAGAAAAAAATAGATTTTACATATAATCCAATTCCAGCCCTCCTTGGCACATAGCCTAAGGATGCTACTCATTACTATCCATTCATATTTATTTCTGCTCTATTCTGCAGGGAGCGGCTACAGACGCCATTACAAGATGGCGCTGACTTCCTGCTGAGAGTGGTGACGAACAACCCCCTACTTGGTCATATCCTGGCGACAGTCTTGCTTGATGCTGCGCGTGCACATGATGTAATGCATCCTGGGCCTATCCCGTGGCCCTGGGTGGTGGGTGAGCAGGTGGCGGCCAATCCGTAGGTGCCTTGTAGTATTACACCCTATAAAAGCAGCTACACTCCTGCGCCCCGGCCCCTTCGCCATCAACTTTTCTGTTAACCAAGAGGCTCTCCAATAAAGTGTGATCGAGAAGGATCTTTGTTTGCTGGTCGTTCTTATCCTGCTGGTCAGGAAGGTCGCAGCACTATTCAGAACATTATCCATTTCCACAGGATAGTTCTCTCTTTTAAAACACATATATTATTGACTAGAGAATAAGTAGGCTTATATATGGCTTGTTTGTAACATATTATATTTTGATTAACCCCCTCCTATGCCTTCCTCTCCTCCAACCTCTTCCCTTAGACCATTTCTCCTCCAGTATTCTGTCCCTCTACCTACATATCTATTATACTCTTCCCTTAATCCCTCTCCCCTCCTCCCTTCTTCATAGCTCCTTGGTAGCTTCCTGGCCTTTACTACTGACTTTTACTCCAACTTGCATGCAAATCTAAATATTCAAAGGTAGGATCCACATATGAGTGAGAACATGCTGCATTTGATTTTCTGCACCTATGTTACCTCATTTAGTATAATCTTTTCCAGATCTATCCATTTTCCTGAAAAATTCATAGTTAGATATTCTTTACAGATGAGTAAAATTCCCTTGTGTAAATCTCGCACATCTTCATTAACCATTCATCAGTTGAAGGGCATCTAGGCTTGTTTCATTTGGAATCTTAGCTGTGCAGTTAGGCTACTGCATAGAGTTCTCCTGTGAACTTCCCTTTCTGTGGAGCCAAGTCAGTGGGGAGTTCAGTAGTCAATATTTGTTGGAGATTTCTCTTGTGGTGACAAGTTTAATCCATTCTGGTTTAGTCTTGGAGTGGTTGCTTTCCCCTGTGGACTGAGCAGGATGAGGGAAGTGGTGTTGTGCGCTTTGGAAGTCTCTCAACTTCAAATTTCCAACTGCCTCACCTTTGTCCTTGCCTGTGATCTCCTGGAACCTTTCAACTTCAGGTGTGCACTTCCAGTAGGAATGTCTACTGGAGCCCCTAGGCAGTTTCTGCTGAGGTCCTGAGCTCTGCTCAGGAAGCATGCTGGCTCTTACTGGCATGTCATACTGGGAGGGTGAAGGTTGCAGACCCGAATCTCCACATTCCTAGTGTTTTTGATTTTTTCTTTTAGTGTTACTTCTGTCATGGTTAACTGGTTCTTCCATTTTCCTCTTTGAGGTAGAGTCTATTCATTCTTATTTTGATCTTATCCATCGCTGGCTTACTGTGAAGCTGTTTGTAATCTACCATCTTGCCCAAAAGTCCATGCCTATTCACCTGGGCTTTTCTTAATTATGTGTTTTCTTCCAGGTTTTTGGATGGGAGGGGGAGAGGGAGGAGTTATTCTGTACACATTAATAACACAAAAATATAATGATTTTTTAAATAAATTTGGTAAGTTACATCTTATTTTCTTATTTTCTGACTTGTTTGTAGGATGGATTGTGGGATGTGATTATTAGTCTGAATAGATCTTGCTTATGCTAGAGAACACAGGATTGTCACTTCTTTGAACAGGTTTGATAATGATATTAACATCAGTAAATAACAATGACGTTCAATATTTTCCAGACCATATACCAGTCCAATTCCTTTTAGTCTCCAAAGCCTTTGTAACAGATGAGGAAATGAATGCTGGTTGTAGTAAAGTGGTTTCCTGAATTCATAGGGCTCTATGCAGTCCTGTTGTTTTTTCCTCTTTTTATAAAACACATTTTGCAGACTGGAGATATATACATATATATGTGTATATAAATGCATATATGTGTGTATATAAATATAAATATATATACATACTGTGGTGGTTTGATTCAGGTGTCCCCCATAAACTTAGGTGTTCTGAATGCTAGCTCCCCAGCTGATGGATATTTGGGAATTAATGCCTCCTGGAGGGAGTGTATTGTTGGGGGCAGGCTTATGGTCTTTATAGCCAATTTCCCCATGCCAGTGTTTGGCACACCCTCCTGTTGCTGTGGTCTACCTTACGTTGGCCAGGGGGTGATGTCCACCCTCTGCTCATGCCATCGTTTTCCCCTGCCATCGTGAAGCTTCCCCTCGAGCCTGTAAGCCAAAATAAAACTCTTTTTCCCAGAAGCTGCTCTTGGTTAGGTGATTTATACCAGCAATGCGAACCGGACTGCAACACATACATATTTTTTATAGAAAGAGAGAGAATTGAGATGCCAGGTCTTTCAGCCACTGAATTCAGACTCCAGACATGTGCACCACCTTGTGCAGATGTGCAACCTTGTGCATGTGTCACCTTTTGCATCTGGCTAATGTGAGATTTGGGGAGTCAAACATGAGTCCTTAGGCTTTGCAGGAAAGCACCTTAACCACTGAACCTTCTCTTAAGCCCTATCTTGTGTGTTTTTTTTTTATAGTTTTATTTTTTTTTTAATTTTTATTAACATTTTCCATGATTATAAAATATATCCCATGGTAATTCCCTCCCTCCCCACCCCCACACTTTCCCATTTGAAATTCCATTCTCCATCATATTACCTCCCCATTACAATCATTGTAATTACATATATACAATATCAACCTATTAAGTATCCTCCCCTCTTCCTTTCTCTACCCTTTATGTCTCCTTTTAAACTTACTGGCCTCTGCTACTAGGTATTTTCATTCTCACGCAGAAGCCCAGTCATCTGTAGCTAGCATCCACATATGAGAGAGAACATGTGGCGCTTGGCTTTCTGGGTCTGGGTTACCTCACTTAGTATAATACTTTCCAGGTCCATCCATTTTTCTGCAAATTTCATAACTTCATTTTTCTTTACTGCTGAGTAGAACTCCATTGTATAAATGTGCCACACCTTCATTATCCACTCATCACTTGAGGGACATCTAGGCTGGTTCCATTTCCCAGCTATTATAAATTGAGCAGCAATAAACATGGCTGAGCACGTACTTCTAAGGAAATGTGATGAGTCTTTTGGATATGCCTAGGAGTGCTATAGCTGGGTCATATGGTAGATCAATCTCTAGCTGTTTTAGGAACCTCCACACTGTTTTCCACAATGGCTGGACCAGATTGCATTCCCACCAGCAGTGTAGAAGGGTTCCTTTTTTTCCACATCCCCGCCAACATTTATGATCATTTGTTTTCATGATGGTGGCCAATCTGACAGGAGTGAGATGGAATCTCAATGTAGTTTTAATCTGCATTTCCCTGATGACTAGTGACGTAGAACATTTTTTTAGATGCTTATATGCCATTCGTATTTCTTCCTTTGAGAACTCTGTATTTAGCTCCATAGCCCATTTTTTGATTGGCTTGTTTGATTCCTTATTATTTAACTTTTTGAGTTCTTTGTATATCCTAGTATTAATCCTTTATCAGATATATAGCTGGCGAAGATTTTTTCCCATTCTGTAGGTTGCCTCTTTGCTTTTTTCACAGTGTCCTTTGCGGTGCAAAATCTTTGTAATTTCATTAGGTCCCAGTGGTTAATCTGTGGTTTTATTGCCTGAGCAATTGGGGTTGTATTCAGAAAGTCTTTGCCAAGACCAATATGTTGAAGGGTTTCCCCTACTTTTTCCTCTAGCAGTTTCAGAGTTTTCGGTCTGATGTTAAGGTCTTTAATCCATTCGGACTTAATTCTTGTGCATGGCGAGAGAGAAGAATCTATTTTCATCCTTCTGCAGATATATATCCAGTTTTCAAAACACCATTTGCTGAAGAGGCTGTCTCTTCTAAAATTAGTATTTTTGGCATTTTTATCGAATATCAGGTGGCTATAGCTACTTGGGCTTACATCTGGATCCTATATTCTGTTCCACTGATCTACATGTCTGTTTTTGTGCCAGTACCATGCTGTTTTTGTTACTATGGCTCTGTAGTATAGGTTAAAATCAGGTATGGTGATACCACCAGCCTCTTTTTTGTTACTCAGTATTATTTTAGATATTCAAGGTTTTTTGTGATTCCAAATGAATTTTTGGATTGTTCTTTCTATTTCCATGAAGAAAGCCTTTGGAATTTTGATAGGGATTGCATTAAATGTGTAGATTGCTTTAAGTAAGATTGCCATTTTCACAATATTGATTCTTCCAATCCAGGAACAAGGGATGTTTCTCCACTTTCTAGTGTCTTCTGCAATTTCTCGCTTGAGTGTTTTAAAGTTCTCATTGTAGAGATTCTTTACTTCCTTGGTTAGGTTTATTCCAAGGTACTTTATTTTTTTTTGATGCAATTGTGAATGGGAGTGATTCTCTGATTTCATCCTCTGTGTGTTTGTTGTTAGCATATATGAAGGTGTGGTGGTTTGAATCAGGTGTCCCCCATAAACTTAGGTGTTCTGAATGCTAGCTCCCCAGCTGATGGATATTTGGGAATTAATGCCTCCTGGAGGGAGTGTATTGTTGGGGGCGGGCTTATGGGCTTTATAGCCAGTTTCCCCTTGCCAGTGTTTGGCACACCCTCCTGTTGATGTGGTCCATCTTATATTGGCCAGGGGGTGATGTCCACCCTCTGCTCATGCCATCGTTTTCCCCTGCCATTGTGGAGCTTCCCCTCGAGCCTCTAAGCCAAATAAACCTCTTTTTCCCAGAAGCTGCTCTAGGTTGGGTGATTTCTACCAGCAATGCGAACCGGACTGCAACAGAAGGCTACTGATTTCTGTGTATTTATTTTGTATCCTGCTACATTGCTGTAGGTTTTGATCAGCTCTAACAGCTTGCTAGTAGAGTCTTTAGGGTCCTTTATGTATAGAATCATGTCATCTGCAAATAATGATAACTTGATTTCTTCCTTTCCAATTTGTATCCCTTTTATGTGTGTCTCTTGCCTTATTGCTATGGCTAAGACTTCCAAAACTATATTAAATAAAAGTGGGGACAGTGGACACCCTTGTCTTGTTCCTGATTTTAGTGGAAAAGCTTCCAGTTTTTCCCCATTTAGTAATATGTTGGCTGTAGGCTTAACATAAATAGCCTTTATTATATTGAGATATGTTCCTTCTATTCCCAGTCTCTGTAGGACTTTTATCATGAAGGGATGTTGGATTTTGTCAAATGCTTTCTCTGTGCCTAATGAGATGATCATGTGATTTTTGTCCTTCATCCCGTTTATGTAATGTATTACATTTATAGATTTGCATATGTTGAACCATCCCTGCATCTCTGGGATAAAGCCTACTTGGTCAGGGTGAATGATCTTTTTGATATATTCTTGTATTCTGTTTGCCAATATTTTGTTGAAAATTTTTGCATCTATGTTCATGAGGGAGATTGGTCTGTAATTTTCTTTTTTTGTTCTATTTTTGCCTGGTTTTGGTATCAGGGTGATGCTGGCCTCATAGAAGGTGTTTGGTAGAATTCCTTCTTTTTCTATTTCCTGGAAAAGCTTAAGAAGCAATGGTGTTAGCTCTTCCTTAAAAGTCTGGTAAAATTCAGCAGTGAATCCGTCCGGGCCTGGGCTTTTTTTAGTTGGGAGATTATTGAGAACTGTTCGGATCTCCATGTTTGTTATAGGTCTATTTAAGTGATTAATCTCATTTTGATTTAATTTAGGTAGGTCATATAGATCAAGGAATTCATCCATTTCTTTCAGATTTTCATACTTTGTGGAGTATAGGGTTTTATAGTATGTCCCTATGATTTTTTGAATTTCTCTGGAATCTGTTGTGGTGTTACCTTGTTCATCTGATTTTATTAATTTGTGTCTCTTCTCTCTTTCTTTTGGTCAGATTTGCTAAGGGTTTATCAATCTTGTTTATCCTTTCAAAGAACCAACTCTTTGTTTCATTAATTCTTTGGATTGTTCTTTTTGTTTCTATTTCATTAATTTCTGCCCTAATCTTTATTATTTCTTCCCATCTAGTGATTTTTGGTTTGCCTTGTTCTTCTTTTTCCAAGGCTTTAAGGTGAAGCATTAGGTCGTTTACTTGCGACCTTTCTAATTTCTTAATATAGGCACTCAAGGCTATAAATTTACCTTTTAGAACTGCCTTCATTGTGTCCCAGAGATTTTGGTATGTTGTGTTCTCATTATCATTTGACTCAATAAATTTTTTGATTTCCTTTTTGATTTCTTCATTGACCCATTCATCATTTAGTAGTGTATTGTTTAGTTTCCATGATTTTGTGTATGCTCTATAGCCTTTCTTGCTACTGATTTGTAGTTTAATTCCATTGTGGTCAGATAGAATGCAAGGAATTATTTCAATTTTCCTGAATTTGTTAAGATTTGCTTTGTGTCCTAATATATGGTCTATTTTAGAGAATGTTCCATGTGCTGCTGAAAAGAATGTATATTCTGCAGCCTTTGGATGAAATGTCCTGTATATATCTGTTAAGTCCATTCCTTCTATGACCTCATTTAGTCCAGATGCCTCTCTGTTTATTCTTTCCCGGGATGACCTGTCAATTGATGAGAGTGGGGTGTTAAAGTCACCCACCACCACTGTGTTTGGTGTTATCTGTGACCTTAGTTCTAATAGTTCTAATAGTTCTAATAGTGTTTGTTTGACGAATTTGGGAGCCCCCATGTTAGGTGTTTAGGATTGTAATATCCTCCTGTTGGAGTGTGCCCTTAATCAATATAAAGTGACCTTCCTTATCTTTCTTGACTAACATTGGACTAAAGTCTACCCTGTCTGATATTAGGATAGCAACCCCTGCTTGTTTTCTAGGCCCATTTGCTTGAAACACCATCTTCCAACCTTTCACCCTAAGATAATGTCTATCCTTTGTAGAAAGGTGAGTTTCTTGGAGACAACAAATTGTAGGATCCTGCTTTTTAACCCAGTCTGCAAATCTATGTCTTTTCGTTGGGGCATTGAGGCGATTGATATTAAGAGATATTATTGAAAGGTGTGTATTTTTGTTTGCCATTTTTGTGTGTGTGTGTGTGTGTGTGTTTTTGGTTCTACCTGCGCTCTCTTCTGTTAACTAGTATTTGAGTATTGCTTGTTTTTTCTAGGTTCCTTATATGTGTGCTTTTCCTTTTCTTCAGCATGGAGGATTCTATCAAGTATTTTCTGTAGAGCTGGTTTTGTCTTCAAATACTCCTTTAACCTGCTTTTGTCATGGAATGTATTTATTTCTCCATCTATTTGAATGGATAACTTTGCAGGATAAAGTAACCTTGGTTGACAGTTGTTATCTTTCAGAACTTGGAATATATCACTCCAAGCCCTTCTGGCTTTAAAAGTTTGTGTTGAATAATCTGCTGTAATCCTGATGGGCTTGCTTTTGTAGGTAACTTGATTTTTCTCTCTAACTGCTTTCAATATTTTTTCTTTGTTGTGTGTGTTTGGAAGTTTGATTATAATATGGCGAGGAGAGGTTCTTTCTGGGTTTTGTCTGGCTGGGGTTCTAAAGGCTTCCTGCATCTGCATTGGCACCTCTTTCCCAATTTGGGGGAAATTTTCTTCTATGATTTTGTTGAAGACGCCTACTATGCCTCTGGAGTGGAGTTCTTCTCCTTCTACTATGCCCTGAATTCTTATATTGGATCTTTTCATAGTGTCCCGAATATCTTGAAATTCCCACTCATACTTTTCTATAAGTTTGTCTTTCTCTTTGTTGGACTGCATTAGGTCTGCCACCTGGTCTTCTAGCTTAGATATTCTGTCCTCTCCCTCATCCATCCTACTGGTGAGATTTTCTACAGAGTTTTTTATTTCATTAACTGTGTTCTTCATTGCTAGTAATTCTGACTGGTTTTTCTTTATTATTTCTATTTCCTTATTTATGTCTTGTATTGCCTTCTTTATTTCATGAAATTGGTGTCCTGCATCTTCTTTGATTCCTTTGATTTCCTCTTTAAGTTTCTCTTTGACTCCTTTGATTTGTTCTCTGACTTCTTTGAACATATTTACAATCATTCTTTTGAACTCTTTCTCAGGCATTTCCTCTAACTCTTTCTCACTGGAGGACATTTCTGATGCATTAATACTTTTAGGTGGGTTTATATCGTCTTGCTTTTTAGTGTTTCTTGTGTTATAATGTATATATTTTTGCATCTTGGATTAAGTTAATGCTTGGATTTTCTAGCTAGCTGTGTATTCTTAGCTGTATCAATTGATTTGATGTAATATATTTTCAGGGTAGGACCTTAAGGTATTAGGTGTGGCTCTTAAGACTCTCAGAGTATCTACAAAGATGTTCTTAGGGGTTGAGTTTCCCTGCTATAGGAGTATTCAAGCAGGCTGAGTGGAATAAAATACAGGTAGATTCTAAAATTTAACTAAACACTGTACACATTCAATCAAAAACAGCCCCAAGTATGTATGCAAGAGTAGTTATTATAACGACCAGATCCTCTATCAACAAAGAGGTTAAGATTTCTGGTCTGTTGAGGGATCCAAGTCAGCTTGCGACCAAGTGAGACCCTTCCCTGGTGCAATCCCAGTTACCCTGGGTGATTTTGGTCTCAGTCAAGTTGCTGCCTGGGCTGTTGGGCTGCTGTTCTGATTTCTGGAGCTGGGCACTTGCTTTTCCTGCGGGGGAAACTGAGCCTGGCAAGTGTGGCCCTGCAGATCAGCACCCCTGCTGCTGGAACTGCTGCTGCTCAAGCTGCCCCTGCTGGGACTGTAGCCACTGCTGCTGAAGGTGTTGCTGCTGGACCCACCGCTGCTGCTGCCTCTGCTGCTGCTGTAGCTGCCACTGCTGGAGCCACCACTGCTGCTGAAGCTGCTGCTGCTGTGTCCACTGCCACTGCTCCCCCTGAAGCTGCTGCTGCCGAGTCTGCCGTTGCTGCCACTCCTGGGTCTGCTGCTGCTGGGGCCGCTATTACCGGTGCTGGAGCTGCTGATGTTGCTGCCGAACTCTGCTCATGCTTGGGTCCCACTGTTGGTGTGGCCGGGTCCTGGGCCACTGCTCTGTTCGCTGGAGGTGGGCTCAGGCAGTGGGGGAGGGGAGGGAGCCGCAGCTGCTCTGGTTGTCTCGCTGCTCCACGTGTTCTTCTACCTTGCGGTCTGCTCCTCCGCTGCTCGCTGCCACTCTCCCCTCACATTTCCCGAGTTGTGGAGAGCGCGGTGTGAGGGGAAGCTCCCTCACCTGGCTTTTCCTGTGGCTGGAGCCGAGTCTGGCGGCTTTCTGGTGCGCAGTGGCTGCGGCTGTTGGCCGAGCTGCCAGAGCCGCTTTTCCCGCCTGTGCGGGCTCTGGATGCTCTAGATCTCTCCTACTTCTCTGCTGCCGCTTCAATTTCCTATACACCTCACTTTTTAGTAAAAGTGTGTATTTTGCTGAGTTTTTTTGGTCTTTTTCCCCCCTAGGCTGCTTTGGCGTGGTACCTACGCCGCCATCTTAACCGGAAGTCTATCTTGTGTTTTTTAAAATGGATCTTTAAGTCACAGAAAACCAAACATTTATTGAAGCACTCTTCAGGTTTTTTATTTTATTTTAATTTTTCATCTTTCAAGGTAGGGTCTCACTCTAGCTCAGGCTGACCTAGAATTCACTGTGTAGTCTCAGGGCGGCCTCGTACTCACTGCAATCTTCCTATCTGTGCCTCCCGAGTGCTGGGATTAAAAGCATGTGCCACCATGCTCAGCTTACTTTTCAGTTCTTTGGGTATATTCATAATGCATCTGCAATGTCCTAAGTTTGTTTCCACATGTGCAGGACATAGACTTATGAAACTGTCCAGAGTGCTGAAAACTCTAAGCATGTAAATAACTCTACTTAGTCAGTGTGTGTGTGTGTGTGGGGGGGGTAATATGTTGGGAGGACAACTGAAGGCATGTTTGTACATCCTGCCATTACAGATTTAGGAGGAGCAAGATCCAGACGAAAGTCTGAGAATGGTGGTGGCAAAATGGCCTCCCTGTTCTCTCTCATGCCACAGTTGTATGGGCTTGATGTTGACAGCAAATGTGGAGAGCTATCTTCAAAAGAAATATCTCTCACAGGCAGAGTTCCACTTTATGTCTGGGGGATATGTTTCAAGGCCCTTCAGTGCACATATATGATGGAGTTTAATTTATAAGTTAAGGTTGTTATGTTTACTTTTTCTAAGCAGATATGAACACATCTTAGACAGGGCACTGACAATAGACCAAAGTAAGGATACAATCCAAGTCTAACTTAGTGAATTCACAAGTGCTGATTTATAGGTGGTCATTGTACTAACTTAGAGGTAGGAGGATGGCTGAGGGGTTACTTACAGGAGCCTGGGTGACTTGAAAACAACCAAATCACTTCAAAGTCCTATGTCATCATTGAAGACCTCAAGGAAGCTGAGTCATGGGGCTCCACTTTCGGTAAACCTTTCAATTCTGATATATCCAGCACCTCACCGGATGACTTGCACTTGAGGAGGGCAAAGGGAGCAATGGCTGGAATCTCCACTGAGGTCCTGTGACACTCCTACTTGGAAGTGCTAACAGCTCCATTCCTGTTATCATAGTCCTGGGTATCACTACTTTTTTTGTGTGTGTTTTATTTCTATGGTTATTAGGCCAAAGTTGTTTCTATTTCAAGATGTTTGAGTGGGATGATTATGTTATTCTGAGAGGAAAAAGCCATTGTACAACAAACTACTATACCAATAAATCATAATAAGGTAGAACAATTATAAATGTGTACATGAAGAAATGTTGTGTGAATGTGGTTCTTCCTCTCTCAAGATATGTGTGCTGTGCTCCCCCTGACTCTTCCCACCTGCCATGGATCCTGGATACTTGACAGTTTCAGAAGCAAGATCACAAGTAAGGTAGTAGAAGCACTTTTGTCTTAAAAATTCACTTATGGGGCTGGAGAGATGGTTTAGTGCTTAAGGTGCTTGCCTGTGAAGGCTGTGAAGACATAGGTTCAATTCCCCAGGACCCACATAAGCCAGATGCACTTGGTGGTGCATGCATCTGGAGTTAATTTGCAGTGGCTGGAAGCCCTGCCATATCTATTCTCTCTGTCTCTGCTTGTCTGCCTAATAAATAATAAAATAAAATTCACTTATGAAACTGGATGGCCCCTTTCTGAGTTGCTATCCTTTCCAATTACTGGATATATTAGTTTCCTTTGCATTACTGGGACCTTATATTTGACATGAAGCAATTTAAGGGAGAAGAGGTTCATTTTAGCTTACAGTACTAGGTTACAATCCATTATGGTAAGGAGGGTATTTTGGCAGCTTGAGGCAGCTGGTCACATTCAATCCACAATGAAGTGATGAATATTGATACTCAACTCACTTGCTCCTTTTAAATATTGTATGTATTTGAGGGAGAGAGAAAAAGAAAGAGGCAGCTAGATGAGAGAGAGAGAGAGAGAGGGAGAGAGAGAGGGAGGGAGGGAGGGAGAACAAAGAGAATATGGGCCCTCTAGGGCCTCCAACCACTGCATATGAACTACAGACACATATACTACCTTGTGCATCTGGCTTATGTGGGTACTGGGGAATTGAACCTAGGTCCTTAGTCTTCACATGCAAGCATCTTAACCACTAAGCCATTTCTCCTGCTCTACTTTCTCCTTTTAATTCAGCCTGGAACCTTGGCCAATGTAGTGGTTCTGCCCTGTTAGAGTGGATCCTCCTACCTCAATTAATTTAATCTAGAAAGTTCCTCACAAAAATTTATTTTCATAGTGTTTCCAAAGCCAATCAGGTTGACATATTAGCCATCACAAGTCCACCCCATGTCAACTGGACATGCAAACATCACTTTTAAGCCATTGCCTTCCACTTCTTGTTCCCATAGCTGCACAATCTGAAATGCATTCAATCTGACATCAAAAGTAACCACAGTCTTTAACAGGCAAGCATTATCTAAAAATGTAGATTAAGAGTCTTTTTATGTGTGTGTGTGTGTGTGTGTGTGAGAGAGAGAGAGAGAGAGAGAGAGAGAGAGAGAGAATTGACACACCAGGATCTCCAGCCACTGCAATCGAATTCCAGATGCACATACCACCTTAAGAGCATGCACAGCCTTGAGCATGTGTCATCTTCTGCGTCTGGCTTACATGGGATCTTTGGAGTTTAACCTGGATCTTTAGGCTTCACAGGCAAGCACATTAGCCACTAAGCCATCTCTCCAGCCTTAGTCTTTTTGGACTCAGACAACACTTAAATGTGAGCTTCTATAACATCAAAAATCAAATCACATACTTCCAATGTACAATGTCATGGAGTAAAAATTCCCTACACAGAGGGCAAAATGGGGCTAAAGCAAGGAAAGATCAGAATGAGACAAGTCCAAAACATGGCAGGGTCAGTTCAAAGACCTGGAGTTCCTTGTTCAGTACCTGAAGCTCCTGATGGTCATACAGGCGAGGCTCAGGTAGTCTCACCCTCCAGCTCACTGTACTATGTAGTACTCAAAGGTCTCTCTCTTGGGATGGCCTCACTCCAAACCCGCAGTTTTGTGTCACAGTCACCATTGCGTTGCTGAGTATAACATCAGACCAGAAGAAGCTTATGGGAGGCAAAGGTTTGTTTCAGGCTTATAGATTCCAGCGGACTCTCCATCCTTGTGGAAAAAGCTGTCTCACTTCAGCATCCACAGCAGACAGAGAGAACTGCCAGCAAGCACAAACAGCCAGAGGTCAAAACTGGCTCTGTACATACCTGATAGGGCTGGACTCAAGGTCCACCCTCAGGAACATACCTCTTCAGCAGGAAGTAGGAAGCTTAACTAGAAATATTTGACCCTGTAGGCGACATACATTTGCATTCAAACTGCTAAATTTTCCTCGGAGAAGTCCTATGGCTCTGGCATCTGCAGTATTCTGGGATCTCCATGGCAACTTAGGATTTGTCTTCATAGTTTCATTCAGTGGTCTCCCAAGACCCTGACATACACTGCTGGCCTCAGTGGCTGTATGGAATCATGACCCCCTCAATCATGCATTTATCATGCCTTCAAAACCATTGTCGTGTAAACAGTGCTTCGAGTTTTGGGTGAATCCTGGCCCCTTGGACCACAGCTGTAGTGGTGTCTGCATACGTTCCTTGGTGAAACACTTCCCAGGCCAGTTGCATTTGAGCAGGGAAGCCCTTCAGTTTAGGCTGTCTTCCTTCAAGTGAAGTGTGATTTTCACAAGACAGTGCTTTTGGTGAGTGGAAGTTTGCTTAGCAGACGTGGTTCTGTGCATTGGTCTGGTACAGGGCAGGGAGTTCTCTTTGAAGGAGCTGACCTCTTTAACAACTGCAGCTGCTTCCGCGATGCTTTTGCGCATTCCAAAAAAAGGATTTCACCTGGTAGTCATGAGGATGTCAGGTCAAACACAGAAGTAGGCAATTAATGTCTCTTAAAGGAACTAAAGATAGTTAATTTGCCTGTGGACCTGCAACGGTACTGCTCCCCACAATCACAGAAGTTATGATCAGGCTTGCATAATCTTTAATGCTGGTACAGCATTTTTTTTTCCCCTGGGAATTTCAGTTCATACCTGAGAGGGCTCTTACTTCTAATTGCTGCTTTTATTCTTACCAAAGGCTTACATTTTATTTTAATTAATTAATTAATGTTTTCTAACCTAAATATGTATTTTTTAAATTTTTTTGTTTATTTATTTGAGAGTGACAGAGAGAGAAAGAGAGGGAGGGAGAGAGAGAGAGAGAGAATAGGTGCACCAGGGCTTCCAGCCACTGCAAAAGAACTCCAGACACATGCACCCCCTTGTGCATCTGGCTAACGTGGGACCTGGGGAACCGAGCCTCGAATCGGGGTCCTTAGGCTTCACAGGCAAGCGCTTAACTGCTAAGTCATCTCTCCAGCCCATAAATATGTTTTTTAAATTTTATTTATCTATTTATTTGCAAGGAGAGAGAAAGAGAGAGAGAGGGAGGGAGGGAGCACACAAGAGAATGAGAGAGAGAGGAAATAGGGATGCCAGGGCTTCTTGCCACTTTAAATGAACTCCAGATGCATGCACTACTTTGTGCATCTGGCTTTATTTGAGCACTGGGGAATAGAAACTGGATTTTCAGGTTTTCTAAGAAAGCAACTTTAACCATGGAACCATCTTTCCAGCCCCTGTACTTTATTTTTAACTACTTGTTATTAGAATATTTCATTCACTGAATATTCTATCCATGTTATTTATGTTAAATGAGATCTAAAAGTTTTAATTTCTCATTCAACTCCCTTGATTTTGCCTTTGGTTTGAAATGAATAGATACTTATATTCATTTTGCATGAAGTCACATGTGCATTGAAAGTTCAGATTTTCATATTCTTTTCACACAGAAGAAGAAGTTTTTATGTTCCAGTTTCCTCCCTGCTTCTTAGTTAAAATGTGAAAAGCCAGCCTGGCATGCCTTCTGCACTGTGATGAACTATATCCCTTGAAACATAAGCCATAATAAACCCTAAACCCTTTTCTTTCTTACATGGTATCTGTTCTGCTGTTTGTTCACAGCAATGAGGCAGTAACTAATGCAGAGCACTGTGGCAGGAGTGGGGTCATTGCTGTGATAAACCTCTGTGTCCTTTTTAAGTGTTTGAACCCTGTTTGTAGGAGGAACATGGGAGAGTTTGGAACTTTGGGTTGGAGAAGGCTTATAATACTGTAAGCAGAGCTTAATGGTCCACTTGTGTGGGAGTTTGGAAGACCAGAATGCTGAGGGAAACACATACACTGGACGCCTGGCTTGTGAAGTTTCTGAGGGCAACAAAGACTCTAGGGACAAGAGGTAGTTCAGATGATATTTTGACAAAGAAATTAGCAGCACTCTGCCTGTGTCCTGAGAGTTTGAGCAAGACTGAACTTACAAGTAATGGAATAATTGTTTGGTAGAGGAAATTTTGAAGCAAAGTAATATTCCAGCTGCGGCTTGGTTTCTGGTGACTTCTCTTATTCAGATGGACAGTCAAAGAGAACAGGAAGTAGGGTAAAATGATCTGAAAAATGTGCCATTTGGGTCGGAAAGGAGCAAGTTTGAAATTTCCCATAAAGAGCCTGAAAGAACAGCTGTGTTTGTTAAACAGGTGAACATCATTAAAGAGAAGCCTACCGCTCTGTACAGGATCAATAAAAAAAAAGATATCCCGAGGGCAAACCCCCAAACAAATAAACCTTTATGTTTCCAGAATGAAAATTCTTTTTGAAAGAAAATATCTGAATGGATAATGGTCAAAGAGTTTTCTTTTCCAGGAAATCTACTTCCTAAGGAAGCTTTGGAAAGGTCAGCCTGGATAGCATAGGGGAGCTTCTATTGCCGCGGTCCAAAGGGAAGAGGCTTCATCCTGGCTTGTCAGCATAATTATTTGTGTGGTACTAGTTTAAGATTGCTGTGTGTGTGTGTGTTCATAGTACCTGGGTCTATGTCTGCTGAGGGCACACAGTGTGTGGATGTGTGGCAGGGCTGGAATCCCTACCAAGTGAACCTGTGAAAGTGAACCGTAAGTTGCAGTGGAAATTCCAGGATAGTGGAGATGCCAGGACCATGGGATGTCTAGCAAGGCAAGTTATAGGTTCAGAATGGAACCCAAGAGAGATGCTTTGTGTACTATAGGCAGCAGAGCTGGAGGGACAGAGTAAAGCAAGTCTTTTGGAGATCCAACAGTCTCAACATGTCTCAGATACTGATGCAGGATTTTGGGGTTCAGGAGGTATCCTCTAGAATTAATGAGCCCTAAGTTTTGGGTTCTGTCCTACCTTTAGATAGAATAAAGAAAGATGGACTCAAGAAGGAAAGTCATAAATTATTACATTTATTTAGGGGAAATCACAAATTGTGAGATTTATTTAAGGGAGATCTGGGTCAAGGAAGGGAAGCAAAAATCATGATCTCATGTGGAAACATTGTATAGTTTATAAGGTTCTTTTAAGAGAAATTGGAGTCTTTAGAAAAAGACTGGGTCAGAGGCCCAAGCACATGGAGTATGGGATAGAACTTAGATACGTAGGTAGAGAGACTTAGAAGGAATACATATGACATCTGTCATGTGTTGTCCCGAAGAGGGAAAATATCAAAGCACAGAAGCAAGAAATTCAGAGGAGAAATGAATTATGAAGAGGGTTACACTCAGGGTTGCCCAGAGTTTAGAGTAACAACAGAGGTAGCAAGTCTGGAGTTGGTGAGAGCACCCATGTGGTAGATTCAGAGACCAGAGGAAAATCATGCATGCAATCAAAGTAAGAAGTTACCCCAAACTATAAAGCAGAGGCGAGCAGAGAAGTTTAGATCAAGTAACAATGCTGTGCTTTTCCACCC
Organism: Jaculus jaculus; assembly: GCF_020740685.1. Classification (NCBI taxonomy): domain Eukaryota; kingdom Metazoa; phylum Chordata; class Mammalia; order Rodentia; family Dipodidae; genus Jaculus; species Jaculus jaculus. The sequence goes on along the minus strand of NW_025423509.1, from coordinate 60,558 downwards.
CACCGAGCCTGGCTGGGTGGGGGTACAAGCCAGACTCATGTGTGTCCAAGCAGCACAGTGTAAGAAACACACACACACACACACACACACACGAACATTGAGAGTCATGTCTAGAGAGAAGAGAGGGAGGCCAATGGGTGGGTATACAGGATAGTCAATGGGTGAACAGCCTATTCAGAGGTGGATATTGTAGATAAAGAGATAATTCACATTCTGGTTGGGATGGATAGGAAAGTCCTAAGATCTCATTAGGTGGCTCAGAAAAATTGAATTCTTCATTTCTAGAACTTTCCATAAATACTTCTTGATCACAATAATACTGTGTAACAAAGCCTATGGGAAGAAAAAAAATTTGGATAATGAAGCTGGTATACATAATTTCTTCCTAACACTGGGAAACCTTGGAATGTTGAGTAATGTCGGGCAGAGTGAACAAAGATGCTTGTGGTTATAGAAGCCACACATAACAGGACCAGAGACAAGGTGGAGCCTACCCCAGTAGGATTCCAGGTTTCCGAGAGCTTACTATCATCTGGAAGGAGGCAGCTGGAGAAAACACACACACACACACACACACACACACACACACACACACACACTTCTACTTTCCCCTTTGGGTTGTTGTGTATCTTTTCTTAACTCAGTTTTATCTTGTGTTGCCTTCATGGCATATAATTCACATTCTAAATTCAATTTTGTGTGTGTGTGTGTGTGTGTGTCATGTGGAAGGAGTCACACTGAAAAGATCATAGTCACCAGGCAGATGAGTGCCAAGTCTGGGGAGTACTTGAACATGTCAGGCCACAGCAAAGGATTCAGCCAGGCTCTGCAAAGGCTTGGCACCATCACATCAGATGCCATGAGCCACTGTCAGAACAGTGAGGACTGCATTCCACAAATCTTTATCAATATATACAGCATATAATTCAATAATAGTGAACTTTTTGTTTTTATTTATTTTTTAAACTTTTTAATGGACAAAATACATAATTATAGATAATAAGCCATGATAATTCCCTCCTCTCCCCCAGTTTCCCCTTCACAAATCCACTAGCTGTCATATTCCCTCCCTCTCTTTTATTTTGATATCATCATCTTTTCCTTCTATGATGAGGGTCCTGTGTAGGTAGTACCAGGCATTGTGAGCTAAATTATAATTGCTATTTTTTTGTTTTTTCAAGGTAGGGTCTCACTCTAATTCAGGCTGACCTGGAATTTACTATGTAGTCTCAGGGTGGCCTTAAACTCACTGCAATCCTTCAACCTCTGTGTTATATTCTTTATTATTCTCAAAAATCTCCTTTGTTTCTGAAAAGTTTACATATGTACTTACAAATTTTTCTTTTGGAAAGACTAAAGCATTGAAAAACTCTTCACTCTATTTGGTAATACAGTATAAAATCCAAGACAGATTTACATTTGAATTTCAGCTTTGCTTCTTGATAACTATGATTTATGGTGTGTTCCTTACTGCCCTCCAATCTTCACTTGCATTATTTGCAAATATGTATGCTAATACATATTTGAGCAGTTTGACCATATTTATTATTAATTTTATGTTTTCATTGTGAAGCCAGAGACTTCTGTTTTTTTATGAAGGGCATCTGTGTGAGAAGAACTCAAATTGGCAAAGGCACTTGTTATGTCTATATGCTTCTCCATCTTGATTTTCATTCCTTTTACTGCCTAATTCCGCTTTCCTAACACATTCTCCTGCTTCTGATATTGTCTGTTGATGTCTCTCTAGTGTTGACTACAATCCCTTGTTGTGACCTTTGTGAGTTCCATCTCCCCCAGGGCAAGAACTGACCAGGTGGGCCAGGATGAGGCTGCCATCCTGTCGCAAAGGAAGTTCAGAGCTCTCTATTTCTTCTTGAGATGTTTATTAATACTTTTATTCATATAAAACCCTAAAGTCCTTCATCAGGTTGACTTAGCATGTAATCATTTTCCAGGTGTTTTCTCAGACAAAGTGATGGAATGTAATGCTTTATAACTTGGCAAGTCATTGGAATTTGCTGTAGGTAGGTAAGTGGAAGACACAACTATACAATTTCAGAAATCACCATTTAGACTTTAAAAGTTAAATCTGTAAGAGATGGGGAGGTAATATGATGGAGAATGGAATGTCAAAGGGGAAAGTGTGTGGGGGGGAGGGAATTACCATGGGATTTTTTTTTATAGTCATGGAAAATGCTAATAAAAATTTTAAAAAATGGAAAACTAAAAACAAAAACAAAAAGTTAAATCTGATGATTGAATGTATGTGCTTGTGTGTGTGAAGTGCATGCAGGTGTGTGTGAATGTGGGCACATGTGTGCCACAGTGTGTGTGCAGAGGTCAGAGGACAACCTTGGATGCCCATCTTCACCTTCCATCTTGTTTCATCCAAGACCTCTTGTTCACCACTGCATTTCACAGGTGTGGCGCTTTGAATGTAAAGTACCCCCACAGGCCTACGTGTTTGTGATGAAACCTCATATGTAATCCCCATCGGGTGATGTTATGGAGGAGTTTGTGGGGCCTTTGGGAGGTGGAGTCTGGCTGGATGAGGTTTCCACTGGGGGTGAGTCTTGGGGTGTTAAAGTCCAGTCCCACTTGCCACACTCTCCTTCCTTCCTGTTGATGGGAAGAAGATGTTACTCCTGGCTGTCTGCCCCTGCCATGCGTTCCAGGTCATGATGAAACCTCTCTTGAAGACTACAAATTGGAAATAAACACTTTGCTTTCATCAGATTCTTTGGGCTAGATGTGTTGTCCCAGCAATGAGAAAGTAATTGATGTACAAGGCTAGCTTGCCCACAAGATCCTGGGAGTTTCTACCACCTCTGCCATCCTTCCTGCCCTAGGCACATTGGGATTATATATGCCAGCACGACTTCAGCTAGCTTTAAGCTGGTTCTGGGGATCTGAACTCAGGTACTCACATTTGTGGGGTGAGTGCTCTACCCAATGAGCCGCTCCTCAGCTCCTTATGTACCAGCATTGTTTTCCAAATACTTTCTCCTTATCGTCCTCTTCTTTTCATTGTCACCTTTTGGAAAATAAAACTATCTTTCAATTGCAAATAAAATGAAGACATCATTTTTATTTTTAATCTGATGATGCGTTTGTGAGTACATGCCAGACCATTTATTGACAATGAAGGCAACTGAACTGTGGAAGATCGCTAACGTGTGGTTTGATACAGTGACGTTGGAATTCAACATGTTATAAAGAGGTTGCTGAGAGACCACATGGGAACCGAGAGGAAAGTCAGTCTTCTTCTGGCAAACCCTCGTGGCACCGGAAAGTGCTAGGCAAGCTACCAAGGTGATCATGGTGAGCCGCAGCAGGCATCAGCAGCGCACACATGGGCCCTGCTACTTACACAGTCAACCTGCCAGACAAGAAGTTCACACCTGGGCGGTACTGCTCAGAGGGAACTCAGAACTGGTACTGGGAACCAAGTCAGTGACCCACAGGCAGGAAACACACAACCCCCAGAGAGAAGCCCCCACTGTTCTCTGGACAAGTTGAGTGTGTATCAAAACGTTTCTCAAAATTATATGTGTATTCCCCTTAATCAAAGCTGCTCTCACCCTTGGTTGGAGAATATGTTTTGTCTTGCAGATGGTAGAGAATGCCGGGTGACCAAGGTCCATCAGTTGGACAAGAAATGACCGCTGACTGCTCACCAAGAGATGTGCTTCCTCTACCACCTTGAGCAGGGTCTAGAAGAGTCTGCAGAGGAAGCAGCAACATGAGCATTCCTCCTGATCCTAGCCTGACAACCGCCTATGGGGAAATAGCAACAAACATGGAAATGAATTGAAACACATCAGGACAGAAATTCTGAGGCAACACTGAAAACAAACTGCCAGCACATCCCAGGCAAATGAGGCTGGGGGTGAGGTGATATAAAACTATAAGCTATGTAAAAAAAATTATGTATATATAAATAAATAAAAGAGGTTACAAGAAGGAAAATATTTGCTTATTTTTGAAAAATAAAAATGACAAGAAACAAAAGCCTTATGGCTAGAAATCAGAGAAAGAAAAAAATGAGCTGAAAAGAGTTTCTCAATAACTAGAGGGGTGAAAAGTAATGGTTTCTTTCTTAAATTTCTTGAGAGAGAGAGAGAGAGAGAGAGAGAGAGAGAGAGAGAGAGAGAGAGAGAGAGAGAGAGGGAGAGAGAGAGGGAGAGAGGGAAGAGAGGGAAGAGAGGGAAGAGAGGGAAGAGAGGGAGAGAGGGAGAGAGAGAGAATGGGTGCAGCAAGGCCTTAAACCACTGCAAACTCCAGACGCATGCGCCCCCTTGTGCTCATGTGCGGCATTGTGCGTTTGCTTCACTGCTTCTGGCTTGAGATCCCGAGATTCAAAGAGGAGTTCTTAGGCCTCTCAGGCAAGCTCCTTAACTGATAAGCCATCTCTCCAGCCCATGTTCTGAAACAGCATCAAAATACAGATGAGAATGCTGCTGTTATTATCAGTTATAGTGCCACAAAAACTGTTGTTCATCATGTGATGTTTTTAAAATACTTTTTTTTTTAATTTTTTTTTTTTTTATTTGTGAGCGACAGACACAGAGAGAAAGACAGATAGAGGGAGAGAGAGAGAATGGGCGCGCCAGGGCTTCCAGCCTCTGCAAAGGAACTCCAGACGCGTGCGCCCCCTTGTGCATCTGGCTAACGTGGGACCTGGGGAACCGAGCCTCGAACCAGGGTCCTTAGGCTTCACAGGCAAGCGCTTAACCGCTAAGCCATTTCTCCAGGCCCATGTGATGTTTTTAAACATGTGTTCTCTACTTTGTCTAATAACTTGCAAAATAGAGAAGGGAGCATCAGTAATCTGCCTAAGATCATACAGCTAAATTTTGATTAAAGAATCTCCAGAACTTGGAGGGTACTTGGATTCAATGTTCTCTCACTTTTCTTCCATCTCTATTTCAACTGAGTTTTATGAATTGTTTAGCCCTATAAGCAGAAACATTAGAAAAAAAAGATTAAAAAACATTAAAACCTTCAGACTATTTAGTGTCGAGGAAGAAGGTGTAAGCATGCGTGTGCTGTACTTAATACAAATGACATGCTGCCTTTATTGGGTAACTGTTAAGTTAGGATACTAGATTCTGTGGCCTTCTGATCTTTTCCTCCATGAGAAACTTGTCTAACACTGCAATTTTTATGAACAGCAGTATCTCTCTCTCCCTCTCTTTGTCATTGCCAGGGCCTGAACTCAGGGCTTTGTTCATGCTAGCCAAGTGCTTTAATACTGAACTATATCCTTAGCTCTGCCATGCATTATACAACCTCTGGGTGAAGAAAAATGGACAATAGTAGCATTTATATCTCATAGAGAATAAAATGACAGTCCCACAAATTCAAAGACTTAATTTTTTTTTAATTGGGAACTTTAATATATGAACAGATTGCAAATCAGTCATGTACCATAAAATTATCATCTTATGTCCCCTCTCCACTGTCCCATTCCCCTGAGGGTCCTCTTCAATGGGAGGCATCAGTATTGGTAGCCATTGGAGGTCACAAATACACCAGACTTTTAAAACCATCTCTGCAGAATGGAGTTCCTGAGCCTCCATTAATATATACTCTCCAGGCTGTTGGTTTAGAGCTTTTTTTAAAAAAATATTATTTAGTTATTTACTTATTTGCAAGCAGAGGAAGGCATACACACACAGACACACACACACACACAGAAATAGAGAAAGAGAGAGAGAAAGAGAGGGAGGGAGAGAATGGGCCCATCAGGGCCTCCAGCTGCTGCAAATGAACTCCAGATGCATGCATCACTTTTTACATTCAGCTTTACATAGGTATTGGGGTATCAAATTCAGCTCATTAGGCTTTGTCTGCAAGTGCCTTAACCATTAAGCAATCTCTACAGCGACACCACTTTAATTCATTTTTCTACCATCCTAATGTTTTTTTAATATTATTTAAATGAGGCTGGGCGTGGTGGCGCACGCCTTTAATCCCAGCACTTGGGAGGCAGAGGTAGGAGGATCGCCGTGAGTTCGAGGCCACCCTGAGACTCCATAGTGAATTCCAGGTCAGCCTGAGCCAGAGTGAGACCCTACCTCGAAAAACCAAAAAAAAAAAAATTATTTAAATGATATTTATTTATTTATTTATTTGCAAGTAGAGAGAGAGAGGAGAGGGGGGCAGAGAAAATTGGCATGCCAGGCCCTCCCGCTGCTGCAAATGAGCTCTAGATGAATGCGTCACCTTGTGCACCTGGCTTTTCGTAGTACTGGGGAATCGAACTTGGGTCACTAGGCTTTGCACACAAGTGCTTTAACCACTGAGTAATCTCTGTATTCCTCTTCTAATGTTTTCTTAAAAAGTCTTTCCAGGGCAGGAGAGATAGCTTAGTGGTTAAGTTGCTTGCTGGCAAAGCCAAGGGATCTAGGTTTCATTCCCCAGAACCCACATAAAGCCAGATGCACAAGGTGGCAGCCGTGTCTGGGGTTCATTTGCAGTAGCTCGAAGCCCTGGCGTACCTATTCTCTCTTTCTGCCTCTTTATTTGTCTCTTTCAAATAAATAAACTAACAAAATGTTTTTTAAAATCTTTTCAACATTAATTCTTTCTCTGCATTTTTTACAAAGATTCAAGCCTCTGTTGAGTCTAATAATAACTGTTGACTTAGTACTAGATCAAATATTACATTTTAAAGAATTCTATAGAATAATTCCACGTTATGTTATGAGCCTGTTTTTGTTTGCTTGCTTGTGATAACACCTTAACTAGTTTACTTACTACGGCTAACATAGCGAAACACAAAAGACTGAGCGGCTTAAGCAACAGAAATTTATATTTTCATAATTCTGGAGGCCATAAATCCAAGATCAAAGTGTTAGCAAGCTGATTTTCTTGAGGCCTCTCTACTTGGGGTGTAGAACATCACTTCCTCACTGTAACTTCACATAGTATTTTTCCTTGAAATACACCTTTTCTACTTTTTTTTTTTAGTTCTTTGAGGTAGGCTCTTGCACTAGCCCAGGCTGACCTGGAATTTACTATGTAGTCCCAGGGTGGCCTCAAACTCACAGCACTCCTCCTATATCTACCTCCTGAGTGCCACAATTAAAGGCATGAACCACCATGCCTGGCATTTCATATATATATATATATATATATATATATGCATACATACATACATACATACATATGTATGTATCTTCAAGAACAAAGAACTCCAGATGCATGCACCGTTTTGTGCATCTGGTTTATGTGCAGACTGGGGACTCAAACCCAGACAGTCATGCTCTGTTAGCGTGTGCCTTTGCCCACTGAACTATCCCCTCAGCCTCCTCTTTTATACTCTTTTATTTGTGCATACAAATTTCTTCATCGTATATGGACACGGACTGGAATAGGACCTTCCCTACAGGTCTCATTTTAGCCTGGTCGCCTCTTTAAAGTACCTACCTATCTCCAAATACAGCTGGGTGCTGGAGTCCTCTGGATGAGGAGGCAGCATGTGAGAACTGGGTAGTGGAAGGCAGGGAGGAGAGGTGTAAAACTTATGACAGGAAAAACTTGAACTAGACCTTACATTTTACCCAGAAGTGCAGAATTTTGTTCTCCCATAAGTAAAACATACACTTTCTTGCCACTTCATTTCTGAACTGTTTGGATTAAGCAATAAGGATTGTACATGTAGATAGCCGCCTCAGCAATACAGAAAAAAATGCTGCAAAAACTCACTGGCATGGCCAAGGAAGAAGGGCTCTTTAGGGGTAACTGTCAGAATTTGTGGGAACAGTGTTGGGCTGTGTACCTAGGAGGATTTCCTCTCAGCAAAGACTGAAGACAATCTCCCATATAGTAGTGATCTTATGTGTCCAGAAAGACACGTGGAGTTGCTCAAAGAGATCTTGATTCTTTGGGCTTGAAATTAATCTGATCACCTCAGAGACATTATAATTTCCTAACAGCATTTTCCATGACATGATTCCCTGTGGATTTCTTTCTGCTTCTCCATCTGATATTCTTTTTCTCTCCCCTTCCTTCCTTCCTTCTTTCCTTCCTTCCTTCCTTCCTTCCTTCCTTCCTTCCTTCCTTCCTTCCTTCCTTCCTTCCTTCCTTCCTTCCTTCCTCCCTCCCTCCCTCCCTCCCTCCCTCCCTCCCTCCCTCTTTCCTTTCTTTCTTTCTTTCAGAGAGAGGGAGGGAGGGAGGGAGGGAGGGAGGGAGGGAGGGATTGGGGGGGGAGGGAGAGAGAAAATGCATTGGTATGCCAGAGCCTCAGCCACTGTAATCAAACTCCAGACCCTTGAGCCACCTAGTGGGCATGTGTGAACCTGCACTTGCCTCATCTTTGTGTGTTTGGCTTGCATGGGATCTGGAGAGTTGAACATGGGTCCTTAGGTGTCACAGGCAAGCAAGTGCCTTAACTGCTAAGCCATCTCTCAGCCCTGATATTGTTTTATTTATTTATTTATTTGAGAGGGACAGACACAGAGAAAAAGACAGATAGAGGGAGGGAGAGAGAATGGGCGCCCCAGGGCTTCCAGCCTCTGCAAACGAACTCCAGACGCATGCGCCCCCGTGTGCATCTGGCTAACGTGGGACCTGGGGAACCGAGCCTCGAACCGGGGTCCTTAGGCTTCACAGGCAAGCGCTTAACTGCTAAGTCATCTCTCCAGCCCCTGATACTGTTTTTTAAGAAGTGAAAAAAAAAATGAGTCATGTCCTTTCTATGGTAGTGCTCAATGCCTTAATTTATACACATCTGTAGCAGATGTTTAAGAAACTTTTATGGCCCCTTTGTGAACATCAACATTCCTTTCATACCCACCCCCCCTAGTTGTTTTATCATTTGTCTTGTTTGCTTAAAAAATATTTTCATGTGTGTGTGTGTGTGTGTGTGTTGCTTCTAAATGCAGTACTGTTGAAAGGAAAAGGTATTTAAGTTTCTCCTCACATCAGGAGCTTGCTGTCAGAACATTTTCATCACAATAATGATCATTTTGTATTCCAATTGATGGGTCTCATGTTTCCCTTGCCCCTCAAAAACCTGTGAACACTTTTAGAACAGATACTATGTCCCTCATATTCAGGCTGGCAGGTCTAAGATACTTGTAAATGCTGAGTGTGTAATCAAGTGACTGGTCCAGGCCCTCTTGATCACAGTAGCTCCTAGTTAATTGTAATTTCAAAGTAGCTGCGCCTTTGTCTTAAGACATAAGATAGGTCGGGATCGCCATCTAGTGGCAGGTTTTAGAAATGCACTCAGAAAATGGAATTGAAAGACGTGACAAAAGCTTTCGCTGGGCTGCAAACGTCCTTAATAAATGTCAAACTGTAGAAAAGAATACTACTGTGCAATTTTCACAGCCCAACACTTGCTGTAGATAGACACTTACCCTAGATTCTTCTTTATGCAATAAATTCAAGCACTTCTTTGATGTAAACCTTTAGTAAAAATATTCTGTGGACGTGGTGAAGCCTGAGTAGAAAGGCCAGTTTGCTCAACTATGCAAACGTCCTCCATTCTTACAGCTCCTCTTGTTGTTTTCATCCCCCATCTTCTTACTTCACTGCAACTCATGCTTTATCAGTGGGCGGGGACCTTGTCAGCTTCAGCTGCTTAGATGCTCTAAGGTTAAGTAAAAACATAAATCGAGTCACCCAGCACTGATGCCTCAAGCACTTGTGAATCTTGATGTGACCACCCACTCCGTGTGCCCCTCCTCTCACCAGCACCAGTCTCCCAGTCTCTTCTCCATATGCCCTGCTTGTAAGCACAGACCCAGCCACCTGCCCCTCGTGACTGTCCTGCAACCCGTGCCCCCAGATGCTGCCCTTTGCCCTACGTGTGAGTCTAAGGGCAGCCTCCTGCTGCATGCGCCCCTCCCCAGGCTGCACCACTCACCGCAGCTGCTCTTCCTGCATGCGAGTATCCCTGTAGCAGCTGCTCGGCGTGGCCTCTCCCACCATTCATCCGCATGACTCACAACTGCGCCTGTCCTCTGTGTGTGCCTAGGCCTGGCCTCCCACTCCCTGATCCTCCTGCCCTGCTCGCACAGATCCCACAGTGCACGTGCTCTGGCCTACAGGATCAGACAAGCTGAGGTCACCTCACCCACCCCACCCGTGAATCACCACAAACCGTTTTCATGACTGGACACCAAGCCACGCTAAGCTGAGCGAAGACAAGCTAAGAACATGCCACACACCAATATAAATGATCGCTTCACACTAGTGTGCCGGGGAGCAATGCCACACGTCTCCAAGACTGACTCCAAGGAGTATAAAGCAGAGTGAACTCAAGCAAACACACACACACACACACACACACACACACGCATGCATGCATAAACACACGCACCAGCAAGCACAGTAACAAATACTTACTTAGCACAATTGTGCCAGAAAAACCTGAGCAGTGAATTATCTCCAGGCGGGTAAGCCTCAATGCAAAATGGGTAACACAAAGTGCCAAGAAACCAGAGCTTCCCCCAGTCTACCAGTCTCATAGTAGGAGATTGGTATTTTGAATATACATTTCCCACAGACTCAGGTGTTATATTACAGCTTGTAACTTGGGTCTCCAGTTGCCCAGCTGGAGGACATGTTGCTGGGGGTGGATCCTGGGGTTCATCCCCAAGGTGTATTTGGGTGTAGATCTGGTCTCCAGCCCAAAGGCATGTAGAGAGGGTTGAGCTCTGGGGGTCCTGTATGCCACAGGCTGCTGTTTGCTGGTTGTTGGATTGTGTCTTCTTGGATCTATGAGTGGGAGCCATCTTCTTCTGCTATGGATAGAACTTCCTCCTGGATCTGTGAGCTTGAAATAAATCCCTTCCTCCCATAAACTGTGCCTGGTTTTGATGTTCATTCCTACAAAGCAAAGCTGACGACTACAACCACCCCGTTACCCACTAAGAGCTACTTGTAGGAAACTCCAGACAATGAAATGAAAGAGTGATTATTAAAATATCCAAAGAACCAAAGAAGATAAAGTCATTAATGAAGTGCTAACTAAATTCAAGGATGATGTAAGAAAAAGCCAAAATGAATTCCAAAAGAATACAAAAACAGCTAGATGAAATAAAAAAGTCAAACCAGCATATGGAAATGGAATTAAATATAGAGATAGAAATCCTAAAGAAATCCAAAATGAAATAAAGTTGAAATGAAAAATACAATAAGACAAAAAAAATGGCTCCTTGGAAAGCTACATCAATAGAATGGATCAAGTGGTAAACAGAATATCAGGCCTTGAAGATAAGGTAGAGGAATTAGATGCATTAGTCAAAACCAATGACAAGTTAAAAAAAAAAAGTGTTAATGGAACATGAGAGATATTTGGGAGATCATGAGAAGAACAAATCTTTGAATAATGGGCATGGAAGAAGAAGAACTTTGGGCCCATGGCATAGAATATATATGTGGTTTTTTGAGGTAGGGTCTTGCTTTAGCTCAGGCTGACCTGGAATTCACTATGCAGTCTCTCAGGGTGGCTTAAAACTCACAGCAATTCTCCTGCCTCTGTTTCCCAAGTGCTAGGATTAAAGGCATGTGCCACAACTGCTGACTATTTTTATTAAAACTACAGAAGGAAGTTTCCCAAATCTAGGAAAACATGGCCACCTAGGCACAAGAGGCATACAGAATACCAAAGAGATAGTACCAGAAAATGAACTCCTCATCTTTTATTGTATTCAAAACACTAAATATGCAGAACAGAGAAAGGATGCTGAAAGACACAGGGAGAAACATAAAGTCATATAAAAAGGCAGGCCCATCAGAATAACAGCTGATTTTTTAGTGGAAACTAAAATCCAGAAGGACTTGGGATGATGTATTTCAAGTACTGAAGGACCTCAAACTAGTATATTCAATGAAATTATCTCATAATAGAAGGAGAAAGAAAAACATTCCATGATAAATGCAGACTAAAGGAATATATGAGCACCAACCCAGCTCTACAGAAGAAAACTGCATGAAGTACTTTGATGGAAGTGAAGGACAAACACCTTGAAGAGGCTATTATAGGTGGGAACAAAATGATAGCCAGTGCTAAGGCAGTTGCTACACCAATGAAGACTAAGAAAACACCGAAAATTACCAACCCGACAGGAATTAACTTATACTTTCAATAACAACTCTGAATATTAATGGTCTAGATTTCCTAATTAAAAGACACAGACTAACTGACTAGATTAGAAAACATGATCCATCTTTTCACTGTCTTCAAGACACTTGTTTCACTGCCAAAGACAGATACTACATTAGAGTGACAGGGTAGAGGAACACCTTCCAAAAAGTGGAATCAGGAAATAAGCAGGTACTGGTATTCTAATACTTGGAAAAATAGATTTCAAGCAAAAATTAATCAGAAAAGACAATATTATAGTAAGCGAGGTCACACAGTTTCAAAAACATATTCCATATGCCTCTCTTTCTCTCTCTCTCTGTTGCATACAGATCCTGGGTTCAAATCTCTAAACATGTGAGTAAAATTGGGAGTTTCCGCAGAGATCAGGAAGTCAGAAGAGGGCTAACAGGAGTGGGTGAGCGTTGAGGGAGAAGAGGCCTTGAGGGGAGTAGACAGTGGCACACAAGTGACAGGAAAGCACTGTGTAGGAGGATACATGGCCTGTAAAAAGCTAAGCAGGGAGGAGGTGGGGAGATAAGTGAGAAGAGAGGGTGGGGATTAACCCAAAGTTCAGAGATATGAAAACAATCAGACATAACTCTTCTACTCAGTAAATAATAAAGATATATGAGTAAAAGCAGCGATAATAACATAATGGAGGTACCTATACAGGTGGATAATGTTGCTCCTGGTAGCCATAGGCCATCAAACAATAATACCAATGTCAGACATTGAGTTTCTCTCAGGAAGTTGTTGGTCAGAAAAGCCTCTGAGGTCCCCAAACCAAATGTAGTCTATTTACATGGCTCTTGGCTGTCCTCCAGAACTGAAAAGGAAGACCCTCTTGCTAAAGACAGCATACCCACTTCTAGCAGGACATAGGGAAATCAAGTTGGACATAACAGAGAAGTTTCCTTTCTGCTGGCTACTTTTTACTGTGCTATGCAGCAATGAAAAAGTAACTGCTACACTTGCATTCCAGGGATGAAGTCACCTTAGTCACAATATATAATCTTCCTAAGTGTGTTTTTGAATTCCCTTTATGAGTATTTTGTTACTTAGGGAAATTGGTCCATGGTATTCTTTCTTTGTGGCATCCTTATCTGGTTTTGGTGTCATGATAGAACTGGCATTGTAGAATAAGTTTGAGAGTTACTTCCTTTTCTATTTTGTAGGATAGTTTGAGGAGTTTTTGGTAGATCTTCCTTAAAAGTTTAGTAAAATTTGGCTGCCTCATCATAACTGAGCTCACTGCTTCTATTCTCATCGTCTGAGTATTTCCCCATCTTTTCTCTATACAGCATGAGCATTCTAAAATGCTTGGTTGTATTTAGCAAAACTAAATACCAAGTGTGTATGCATATGTTAAGTCCTGTGCCAAGTTTTTTTTTCTCTATTTCTGAACAGTACTTAAAATGAAGGCTGTCAGGCTCCAACCCTAAGAGATTTGGTAGACCTCTCATGTGGTTCATCCAGGGTTCAGAATTTTATTTATCTATTTATGATATTGATTGGAAACTTTTGATAACTAGGTAATCTAGGTAGGATCTGGCTTTGAAAAATAATAGAAATGCATTTACCCCCTTTAAACAACAGATGGCAGGAAAGTCAAAAGAAAGAATGTTTTTAATTTACCATAGTATATTTCCCATAATAAATGCCCAGAAACAGAAGACCCAGATATCCTTGAGCCTTGACTTCTGCACAGGTACATTTTCAAAGTAACATGTTCTTTGAAAGATTGCTTGTTCAAAGTATAGGTTTTATGGCATAGCTAAGATGATTAAACCCTATAATTATTTGATGAAAGTATTCAGTTGATAATTTCATTATTTTTGAAATTTATTAAGTATTTCCAAGCAGGAGGGGGGGGACAATAGGCACACCAGGGCCTCTTACCACTGCAAGGGAATTCTAGATGCATGCACCACTTTGTGCATCTGGCTTTACATGGGTACTGGGAATCAAACTTAGGCCATCAGGTTTTGCAAGCTGAATCATCTCCACAGCCTGGTAATTTAAAAATATTAAGAACTTCTGGGCATGGTGGCACATGCCTTGTTTTTCAAATTTTTATTTATTTATTTGAGAGAGGCAGAGAGAAAGAGGAAGGGAGGGAGGGAGGGAGGGAGAGAGAGAGAAAGAATGGATGAGCCAGGGCCTCTAGCCACTGCAAACGAACTCTAGATGCATGCGCCACCTTGTGCATCTGGCTTACGTGGGTCCTGAGGAATAGAACCGAGGTCCTTTGGCTTTGAAGGCAAATGCCTTAACTGCTAACCCATCTCCCCAGTCCAGCACATGCCTTTAATCCTAGCACTTGGGAGGCAGAGATATGATGAGGATCACTGTGAGTTTGAGGCCAGTCTCCAATTCCAAGTCAGCCTGGGCTAGAGGAAGACCCTACCTCAAAAATAAAAATTAAGAACTCTTTTATATACATGTGTATTTGTGTGCATGTGTGTGATGGCACATGTGCATATGTACGTGTGTGTGTGGGGAGCATTTCCATGAGATCGGAGGACAGCTTCAGATGGTGATCTTCTCAGGCGCTGTCCATCTTGTCTGAGAGATAGGGCTCTCATTGCCTTGAAGTATGTAGATAAGTCTGGCACAGGAGAGTGGGTCTCAGGACCCACCTGTGTCTGCCTGTCCAGTGCTGGGATTACTAGCACATACCACGGTGGTTGATAATTTTCTTTGGGTTTTCAGGATGAAACTTAGTTCTTTTTTTTAAAATTAATTAATTTATTTATTTGAGAGCGACAGACACAGAGAGAAAGACAGATAGAGAGAGAGAGAGAATGGGCACACCAGGGCTTCCAGCCTCTGCAAATGAACTCCAGACATTTGCGCCCCCTTGTGCATCTTGCTAACTTGGGACCTGGGGAACCGAGCCTTGAACCGGGGTCCTTAGGCTTCACAGGCAAGCGTCTAACCGCTAAGCCATCTCTCCAGCCCGAAACTTAGTTCTTATGCTTTGGAGTCAAACACTTTACTGACTGAGCTATTTCTTCAGCTCTTAAAAACTCCTTAAAAAAATATCTTCAGTCTACTCAACAAATAGCCCATCTAATTTTAAGCTCAGTCAATTTATTCCAGGATAGACTGAGAACAATTACTTATGCACTTTTGAGGGATATAGAGAAGTAGTAATAAATAAATAAATGAAAAAATAAAAAGAGCTGAGTCATAAAATTTGGGGGCTGTTCATCCTTGGGAAACTGAAATGTTTTATAGCATGAGGACATGTAAGGGTTTAGGCCTAAAGTTTGAAACATATTAAGACAAAGGTTTTGAATGGGGTCATTGGAGGAGCATATACAGAGAGAATCCCATTATGCGATAATGACTCTAGAGGACCTCAGGTAACTTAACATGGTTACTGCCGAAATATGAGATGGAATATTTCAATGATAATAAAATGTTAGGTTATAAAAGGTCTTAATTGCCAAGCTAAAAAATAGGAGGCATTCCAAAAAACACATTGATATATTGTTGTATACACCTTCAGGTTGTTGGAATGAACTTCCCAACCAGGAAGCACAGTTATTGAGAAAGGGAATTTACTTGAAGCTTACAGATTGAGGGGAAGTTCCATCACGTCAGAAGAAGCTGGCCCACTTTCACAGGCCCATGCTGAGAGAGAAAAGCAATAAACTACCACCAACCACCACACCAGCAAATACACTTCAGGATCTCCAGGCAAAACTCAAACACTTTATATATGTTTAAAATGGAGTTCTCCCAAACACACCTTAGGGCTGGACCCTAGGATTCACCCACAGTGACACCTCCTCCAGCCAGGTGGCTGGAGATCTAAGTTACAAGCTTTAGTTTAATAAACTGCTAAATATATTGGAGGACATCCATTTAAACTGCTACAATACACCTAGGCCTTCAAAAACCAGGCAAGGTGGTCAGGAAAAAAAATTATGATACAAACTTATTAGAAGAAGCAAAGTGTCATGCATATTAAGTGACTTCATCCGAGATCATATAGCTGTTTGGTGCAGACATAGAAACAGAACCATGGCTTTTGTTGTATCTGATGTATTGTGCAAAGGATTGGATAGTCTTATAAGTACAATTGGCCCCCATAACAAAGCTAGCTTCAAAACCCATGAGCACCACTGCGTGTCAAAGTATCCTTAATCCTTCCTGTAATCCACATAGAATTCTAAAATGATTACATAAGTCAGAAAATTGAAACTCTGAAAAGAAAGTAATTGAAATGAATTTTAGAGAATGGAATGCTTAAAAGAATTGAGGTTTCATTGATCTAAACTTTGCATGTATATTTATATCCTGTTTGGCTGAGTCAAGAGAAATGAAATAAACTTCTAGTGTTGGAATTTGGGTAGTTTGTGGCTGAGAAAGTATTGTGTTTCGAAAGACTGCAGAAAATGACATAAATTTAAATATTCCTGTGCATTTAAAGCTTTAGACCTTGAGATGCCCTTATACTCAGACTGGAAGATACTCATTTTGCAAATCTAAAAAGCTCAAATAAAGTTATTCTTAGCATTCATACTTCACAGTGAGTGACTCATATCTACATAGTGAATCATACAGACAAAGCAAATCACAAAAGAAGAGTAAAATGCTATTAAGCCCATCTATATGGATGGAGATCAAAACAATGAAGGAAGATTCTTTATCTTTTTCTGTGGTGTGTATGTGTGTGTGTGTGTGTGTGTGTGTGTGTGTGAGAGAGAGAGAGAGAGAGAGAGAGAGAGAAGTGGGTTAGGTCCTCCTGCTCCTGCAAATGACCTGGGCTTACGGGCTTTGCAACCACACTAACTCATGAACCATCTCCCTAGCTCTTAATATATTTATTTATTTATTTATTTAAGAGCGACAGACACAGAGAGAAAGACAGATAGAGGGAGAGAGAGAGAATGGGTGCGCCAGGGCTTCCAGCCTCTGCAAACGAACTCCAGACGCGTGCGCCCCCTTGTGCATCTGGCTAACGTGGGACCTGGGGAACTGAGCCTTGAACCGGGGTCCTTAGGCTTCACAGGCAAGCACTTAACTGCTAAGCCATCTCTCCAGCCCGCTCTTAATATTTTTAACATCAATAAAGTGAGGACTTTTTTCTGTCCCCACATTAATGCCATAAAAAGGGATTTATGTATGTTTTTATACTATTTTTGAGATGAAATTTTCTGAGCATAAAATGCTTCATCTGCTTTGGAAAATAGCTTCTTTATTAAAAAAAGTAAAGATAAATTTTACCATACAGCCAATCAATTTTATTTCTAGGTCTCTACCCAAAAAGAAATAGATTTTCAATTAAAAATGTTTGTTTTAATATTTATTACATCATTATTTGTAATAGCCATAGATAAAAACATGGAAGCAATCTAAAGTGGATGATAGCAAGAGAAAGTGTTGTGCTTCTTCCCATTATTCAGAAATAAAAATAATTGATCTCGTGATGCATGCTACCATGATGATAAACCTCAAAAGCATACGTTAAATGACAGAAACCACATATTGTGCAATTCCATTTATATCAAATGCTCAGGAAATAAAAATACATAAAGACAGAAAATATCCTGGCTTGGGACTGGGATGAGAAAATGGCTGGAAATGAGTATGGGGAATTTTATCAAAGTGATGAAAATGTTCTCAAATTGATTAGGGTGATGGATAAATTTTCCTGAGTTCTAATGGTCAACATTATGATATGAAGCTTAAAAAAAACTAATGGCATAATTAAAACAGAACAAGAAATACAAGGAATCAGTACAACATAGAACAAGAAAAGAGAACTTAGAATGGAAAGAACTGGGAAGACTATTGATGGCTTATATTTATTTTCTTGATGTGCTCAATAGTCATATTATTACTTTAGAATGAATGTTGTACATGAGAGAGTGATAACCACATCCTCTGTTTGAGGGCTAGTGCAACAGCAATCTTTTCTGCTGTTTTTCTGAGAAGCCAGCCAGTCACATAGTCTCCCTCTTCTTCTATTCTGATCAATAATTCCCAAAAATTTTAGATGAGAGTTTTTGTCATTCATTCTCTAAAATGGAATCAGATTTCTTGAAGTAGTTGCTTCTGTAGCAATTTCTCTCTCTCATTTCTATCAGTGTTTCATGTCAAGACTACAGACTCTAATCATTTAGGGATATATTTCTAGGACCTATCCGGCACAGAAAGACTCCTGCTGTGAGCTCAGGCAGGAGGAGTGAGGTCAGATTCAATAGCACCGAGTTAAGATTCGATAGTATCAACTGCTAATTACTTAAAACTTAGAGTGAAAATTTTGCGTCTTACTACAGAACAACTTTTTTTATAGTCCTTAGTAGGAGAATAACTGCTTTAGAATATTAGCTGTGGAAAGAATGGTCAGGAAAGATAAGATGCCATATTGATGACTTGGTGATGAATATTATTTCAGTGAGATTAAGGAAAGAGCAGACATTAAACTTATACTTGGGGGCTGGAGATATTGCTTAGTGGTTAATGCACTTTCCTGCAAAGCATAATGACCTGGGTTCAATTCCCCAGGACCCATGTAAAATCAGATGCACAAAGTGGCACATGCATCTGGAGTTCATTTTCAGTGGCTGGAGGCACAAGCACACTCATTCTTTCTTTCTCTCCCTCTAAAAATGATACTTGGGGTATAATTTGAAAATAGATGTGGTACAAGTTTATTGAACTGAAGGGGAACCTGTGCACTTGGCTGGAATGGTTGTCTGACTAGCAGACACAGGAAAATGTGCGTGTGTGGAGGACTGCATGATGAACATGTAAATGAAGAAGGTTGCTTAAAGTTTTGATGGCATGAAAGTGTAATCACCTATCTTTTATAGAATAGCATTCAGGATCAGTGTGGGTTACAACACTATACAGACTACTAACAAATGATACCTGAATAAGTTAACTGCAAAGAGAATTTTGAAATCAAGGTAATGGTTAGGTATGAAATAACAGCTTCCATGATTCCCAGCCTAGGAAATCAGTAGGATAAAGTTAGTTAGGCTCCAGGGACAAACCGTCATGATTGGACATCAGTTAAGTACTTTAAAAACTCTATTTAACCTTTAGAGATCTTATAGATAATGTATTCAGCCCATCTAAATTAAGTAGCTATACCACAGTTACAGAGAGCAATGTTCATTGGCTGGGGGGGGGGGCAATGCCCCCTGATTTTCACATAGCTTCATTAATTTATGTATAATTGGTAATCCAGTGAAGAGAATCAGTATGTGTTTGAAAAAGGTTAAAGGATCCTGAAAAAAAACCTAAGGAAAAACCAAAGCCCATTAAAATTATCATGCCCTATCTAACCTTATGTCTTACTGTTCACATTCAGTGACTTTAAACCTTGCAAATTGTTTGTGAATTGTGGTTAAAGATCTCTTATCAGATTTTGTAGTTTTTGCTTGCAATATCCATTTTATCTGTGATGCTCTTTCCCAGTCACTTTAAGCCTGAATGTTATCCATTCTTTAATAATGTTCACACTTCAAAGTTTGTTTTTGAGACAGGGTCTCATGTAGCCAAGACTAGCTTTGAACATCATATATAGCTCAAGCTTATCTTGGACTCCTTATTCTCATCCTTCCATCTAAGTGTTGAGATTTCATACCATGCATGATCATGCCCACTTTATCTGGTGTTGGGGATTAACCTAGGGTCTAATGCATGCTAGCCTATCTACCAGCTGAGTTATATCTCCAGCCCCCAAAGTTCCAAGACATTTAAAAAATTTTATTTATTTACTTATTTATTTGAGAGAGAGAGAGAGAAACACACATGCACACACAGATAGAGACAGACAGACAGACAGATGGACACACACACACACACACACACACACACACACAGAGGATGGGTGCACCAAGGCTTCTAGCCACTGCACATGAAACATGCCACTTTGTGCATCTGGCTTTATGTGGGTACTGGGGAATCAAACCTGCGTCCTTTGTCTTTGCAGGCAAACACCTTAACCACTCAGCAAACTCTCCAGCCCAAAGTTGATGAAAATTTAATAATTCAAAATACTCTTCTATCCCTCCTTGCTCCCAGAGTACATATTGGCATTCAAATTGCATTTCTTTAGTTCGAGGGTGTGTTCCCAATATAGAGGGGTTAGGATTTCAACTTTGTATCCCCTGCAAAACTTAAATTGGAGCGGACTGTAAGAAATGTATACTACAAACAGTTGTCTAATACAGCAATAAGTAAGGACAAGTCATTCCACTATGAAATGGCCCCAGAACAGAATTTCTCTCTCTCTCTCTCTCTCTCTCTCTCTTTTTTTTTTTTTTGCTTTATAGTTGGAAGCATTCTGTTCCCCCTTTAGTGCAAGACATGATGTCCAGCAATTAAGCAATGAGTGAGGTGTTTTTCTGGGCCACTTGAAAGCAATTGCCAGCAATGAAGATTAGCATATTCCTTCCAGTGGAACGCTCAGTAGTTGTAATGAGTGATGCACTGAGTGGCATGTGACATGATTACATTATCTGGTGATAAAGGGGGTCACAATTAGATAAAACCCTTTGCTAATGTGTGTGTGCGTGCATGTGTGTGTGTGTGGTGACTCCAAGCCATATGAGCAATGGCCTCTTTCTTACTGAGCTAATGCAGGTCTTAAAATAATGAGAGGCAGACTTTCGCCACTCTCTGTCAGCGCAGCAAGGTTCCGCTCTATAATAGGTGGTAGTAGTTCATTTATAATTAAACAAGACCTGACGTATTATTTCCTAATGAACTTAAGTGAAGTTGTCTCCTGATTCTTCCCAGTGTCTCCAATTAGGCAGTAGGGACTATATCATAAGCAGCAAAGGTCACTTTTCTGGTGTGGTGATGAGAGACTAGAGTCCGCAGGGATGCTGTCCTCACAGTGAGAGGCAGGGAGGTGGCAGGCCTGAATGGAACACGGTGCACTGTTCTCACCATCTGCTCCCAAATTACCCTGGTGGCAAGCACTGAGGAGAACACTGAAGTTAGAAGAAGGCATCTAAAGGCACCACTCAGCATCCCAGTGATTTAAATCCAGCGCTTTATGTGTGTGGGTCCTTGGCATAATTATTCTGGTCATTTATTAATTTCAAAGACTTTCACATCTATTACCCTGCAGCATTCATAGAAAACACAGGGATTTTACACATGCAGTTTTTTTTTATTAATAACCTCTTGTTGGGAATTAGGAGCAAGGCAGCCCCTGTTTTGTGTGCAGTTAATTAAGACCACAGGCCCAGATGAAGAAAAAGTCTACATGCTCTGACAAACATTAGTAGCATCCTCTGAGAGCAACCAGTTGGGACAGCCTGTAGCTAAGACACAGCCGGGAACCCCGACTGGAATCTCCCATTTGTGAGGCCCTGCCCCCTGCCCACACAGGAAAAACCCAGAAGTCAAATTATTCCCAACAACAGGGCTGATCCACTTCCTCCCATTAAGTGTCATGTTAAAAAAGGGAAAGAGGGCTGGAGAGATGGCTTAGCGGTTAACGTGTTTGACTGTGAAGCCAAAGGACCCAGGTTCAATTCCCCAGGACCCACATAAGCCAGATGCACAGCATGTGTCTGGAGTTTGCTTACAGTGGCTGAAGGCCCTGGCACGCCCATTCTCTCTGTCTGCCTCTCTCTCTCTCTCTCTCTCTCTCTCTCTCTCTCTCAAATAAATAAAATAAATTACAAAAAAAAAGGAAAAAAAAAGGACAGAGAAGAAATAGACCCCAGACCTAACTGAGGGCTCTTTCCCAACTGGTGGGCTCTCCTTCAGACCACTCAAGCTACTTTATTTGTTCTCCGACATATGCAACCCTTAAATAAGGTATCTATTTTGGCAGCCTGTTCAGGTCCCTTCTCTGCTGATGCAGAGAGCCTTTGTTCTCTCGTTTGTTCTTCAATAAAACTTCTGTTTCCCTTCTGTTTGCGTTCGTTATTTTATTTATGGTAGTAAGATAGTGAACTCAACCAAAGATCAAGAACTGGTAATGCTATGGCTTGTGGGAGCAGTTTTATTCATCTATGTAAGATGCCTTTGTTTAGACCCTAATTAACTTACAAAGTAGTAGGGTTCCATATGGCTTTTTCATATATCCTTAGTTTTGGATAATCCTCCCCCTTACCCCTTTCTCTTCTCCATTCCTCACTCCCATCCCTGCTTAAGCCTCCCCCTCACTATCCCCTCTACTTTGTAACTATATGTGTTCTACTATACCCATACCCCAAACCCCTCTATTACCTCTTTCTAGCCCTTCCACAGCCCATTTCCAGCTGCCCTGTATACACTCACTCCAATTTAAAAAACCCAAATCTGAATTTTTGAAGCTTGGATCTGTGTATGAGAGAGATCATATGGCATTTGTTGTCTGGGCCTGGGTTAACTAACCTACTTAATATATTTTTCAGTTCCATCAGTTTTCCTGCAGACTTCATAATTTCATTTTTTTTAAATACATCCTAAGTGGCATTAATACCCCCAGACCAGGAGCCATTCTCATGACTTCATGTTTCTTATAGCCACATCCAGAGCTCAAGCAACATTGCTAAACAGTGTGCAGAAATAATGCAAGAGCTGGAGAATAAGGAGGAATGCTGTCTTCTGACATGACATGACCACCACGCTTGTGAACTCACAGCAGCTGTGGGTCCCTGCAACAAGATTTACACTGTCACCTGTCCATCATTGGTGGGGGAGGAGCTTATGAGAACCATGTTCCTCCCAGAGGAGCTATTGGCGGCTGATGGTTTTAGGGGAGGAGGAACCATGCTCTTGAGCAGTGCTGTCACTGGGAAGTTAGGTTTCCCGTGTGCTAGGAAAGAATTCTCTCAACACTTGTTCTCACAAAAAACCCTAATTTACCTCTGGAGGGGTATGGCACAAAAACATTGCATGAAAATAGAAAGGGTATTATTTGGGAAGGAACGGGAGAGGAATAAGAGAGCTCAATAGTGTGTGTGTGTATGTGTGTGTGTGGTGGGAATATAATCAAATTATATTATATACATGTAAGAAGTTATCAAAATAAAGTAAAAATTAAAAATAGGCATTTTTTTCCTTTCTCATGCCTTGTAGACAGAAATGATCACAATTCCCAAATTTGAAGTGGCATATACAGTGTGTAAAGGTGACAGAAGTCATAGTTGTCCACACTTGCATCCTACAACAGAGTCCATGATAAACTCACTTTGATTATAAATAAGATTCTTCAAATATCAATCAATTAGTATAAATGCTTTCAATTTTTTTGTGCAGATTCTTTTATTTTTTTAAAATTTTTTGTTATTTTTGTTTATTTATTTGAGAGAGTCAGAGAGGGTCAGAAAGACGCAGATAGGGAGAGGGAGAGAGAATGGGCACGCCAGGGCCTCCAGCCACTGCAAATGAACTCCAGACACATACGCCCCCTTGTGTATCTGGCTAACATGGGTCCTGGGGAGTCAAGCCTCGAACCGGGGTCCTTAGGCTTCACAGGCAAGCGCTTAACTGCTAAGCCATCTCTCCAGCCCATATTTTTTTAAATTTTTGTAGTCAACGAATACAGTCAAGTTGATACCATTGTTAGCCTCCTCCCTGTCCTTCCCCTTTCACAGAGACCCTCCTTGTTGTGGTATATGGGTGGTGCATCGTGGAGTTAGCCTTTAGTTTTGGGTAGGAGGAAATGTCTCTGTGTGTCATGATGTAATGTGTGGCTCTGACGTTCTTTCGGCCCCTCTTCCAAAAATTTCCCTGAGCTGTGTTGGGTTCACATTAGGTCTGCTTCTGTGTTAAGCTCTTGGGAGCCACTGTGTCTCTGGATATCTGGTTTGGTAGGGATTGTTTGCTCTCTGTGTCTAACTCCTTCACCATTGTGCTGGTTCCCGGTTTGCCAAGAAAGTAGCAGTTTTGCATGTTTCCCCAGTTATTCTTAGTTTCAGCTAGGGCTCTGTTGAGGTATGATGGGATGATTCTCTCCTTGGAATCTATGTCTATCTGAAAAAGAGAAGCAGATTCTCCAATGGAGAGTAAAGTTAGCACCAAGTAAATGTGATAACCATTGTTTTTTAGAGAGAGTTTAGTGAAGAGTGGGTTCATTTTTTGGATATGATTCTGACTTGTTTCCCAGCTCCAGCTATGGGTTCCATTCCACTGAGCAGATCAGTTAGCCAAATCAAGAGCAGTTTGGTTTCACACCATGGCTATATGCCACCATTGCACTTGTGTGAGCATCATATCAGGTTGTTTGCTGCTAAGTAGGTTAGACCATGTGTTGCTTGGGCAGATATTGGTCTTTATCTCCCAGTCACTCATGTAGCACCTTTTGGCACTAGACACACTAACTGTCTGGGGACTGACTCTCTTCCAGTTTCCAGCCATGTCGCTCCATGATACATACCAACAGTGTATGGTGTCTTCAGCAGTAAGAGCTTATCAATAATCTATGGTGGGTCCTCAAGCACTCTGACATAAATCTGTCTTCTTTTGGGAGACCTTGTAGGTCTCTGTAGTCAAAAGCTCATTGTGGATTATAACCACCTGCTGGAACCGGGAATTACAGGTCAGTGCCCAAGAAGAGAAGGAAGAAAAGGATAAGTGACATAAAAGAGGTAGAGAGATGAGAGAGAAGAGAGAGAGACAGAGAAGCAGAACTAGGAGGAGATAATGAACAGTTTTTGCTGTACCCTCCCCTCCCTCCCTCTCCCTCCCACTCTCCCTATTGTCCTGTTCTCAAGATGCTTGGTAGTTATGTGGGCAAGTTGGGTAGATAAAAGTTAGGAGCTGTAGATGAGTGAGACTATGCTGCAATTGTCTTTCTGTGATTGGATGAGTTCATTGAGAATAAGCTGTTCCAGGTTTGACCATTTTTCTTCCAATTTCATTGTGTCCTTTTTTCCCTTACTGCTGTGTAAAATTCCATCTTGTAGATATACCACATCTTAGTTATCCATTTGTCTAATGATGGACATCTGGGTTGATTCCAGCTCTTGGCTATTACGAATTGAGCTGCTATAAACATGGTTGGGCAAATCTCTCTGAGTTGAGGCCTGGAGCTTTTAGGACACATGTCCAGTAAGTAAAGGTCAGATCTGAAGTCAGGGGGGTGGGGGCGGGACCAAGCAGTAAGTGGAGAGAAGAATTTTCTGGCCAGAACAAAGAGTTTAATAGTCAATGTTCTGATGATTAATTTTATATGACTGGGCTAAATGATGCCCAGATATCTTGCAAAAAATTTCTATTAGTGTTTATGTATATATGTATGTACTTAAATACCTATGCCCTACTAGTTCTGTTGTTCTCTTGGAGAACTATGACTAACAAAGTCACTGAACAATTAGAGAAAGGCAGAGGGTCTGTGCTGGAACGAATGAAGAGCCATGTTTAACATGAATCTACATTGATCTTCACCATAAAATTTCAGAGCTTTACAGGCCATTTGAAGGAGATTCATTCTTATCTTGAAGTGATTTTCCCTAAGGAGGTTTGTACTGTGTAGATGAGTTTGGCAAAGGGTGGAGTGGGGAGGAGTAGATGACGTGGTGGTCCACTGCCATTGAGGATGCAGCAGAACCAGTAATGCAGGTAGTCCTTACCATGTGTGCAGCACTGTCCTAGAGCGTTATCAGACTTCACTCGTGCTCCTCCATTGACAGTCGAGCCAACTAAATGGTGAGAAGAATGACAGTTGCCTAGATAAAGCAGAGCATTAAAAAATGATTTGGCTGAGCATAGTACCAGCCCTTGGGATCCACAGGCAGGAGGACTGCTGTGAGCTCAAGGCCGGCCTGAGACTGCATAGTGAATTCCAGGTCAGCCTGGGCTACAGCAAGACCCCATCTCAAAAATACTCCCACCACAAAAATACATACATACTGATTCATCCAAAAGCATGCTCCAGCATCTATGTTCTCAAAGACTATGCTTGGGAAAATTCTGCTCTGTGACCATGAAAGTTGATACTTGAGGGATTTTCCCATCTCAGCAACATGTGTGTACATACATAATACATGATTACATTTTGAGGAGGACATCAGGAGGAAAAAAAAAATCCACAATAGGCAGTGCAATTTAAATTAATGATCATTAAGCTTCGTTGAAATTTTAACTTTCCAAAGATAATGGATGAGGGATGCCAGTAAAATATTTTGGTTGTAGACAAAAATCAAGGAATCACATTGTTGCTGCACCTTTATATAGAGTATAATGGGGAATGTTACTTTCTAACTATATCCATGTCTACAGTTATCTGTTTAATGTCAATCTCTCTAGCTATGTTTCTTGTTAAGTCAGTTGTTTATACCACAAGAAGATTCCCAGGACATAGAATGCCCCAAAATAAGAAATTATTTGATGAATGATGGGCAGATGGATAATGGAAGAATGCATAAATTAATTAGACTATGCTACAGGTTCATTATATTCTATTTCTAATGCATAAATACAGAGCATAATAAATTACAGTGACAGCCAGGGGATTGGAGAAGAGAGTGGCAATATTTTTTGGTTTACTACAATCTAGGGAAATGATTCAGAATCCTGGGACCATAGAGTGGTCCTCCTGTTCTCAAAACTCATGGGGCATGATTTTTAATACAACTAAAGCAACTGAGTCACAGAAATTGGGGGTGCCATAGAGGTTTCTGTTTGTGTTTTCCCTCAATATAGTATTCAAAAAATAAAACCCTCATTGAAAGGGAATTTATAACAAGATAATGCATAATATTCCTTCGGTCAAAGAGCAACAGGGCCAGCTGAACTTCTTTACATTCCTCTTGGAAATCTTAGTTATAGAGGTTAAGAACCAGATCTCTTGCCTGGTAGGCAGACCCTCAAGGAGAGAGACAGCACTCTGTTCTGACATATAATGATAAGCAGTTCCAATGATGGAACTGAAATTCCAAGACAACTCATACTCATTAGGTTGATGGCTGCTGACACCTCAGGAGTCTGGCTGTCCATGGCCTTGTGTTCTTCCCACTTCCTGAGTTCCTTAGAATTTTGGCAGGCTCCCTCTGAGTTTGTGCAATCTTATCACACCTCTTCACCAGTCAGAGACACCCCCTCTGAGATATGTTTATGTAGACCTACCATAGTATTCACATGTTTCATGCCCAATTTCCTCATGAGTCATCACTCAGACTTACTTCAAAACTATAAAGGCCACGGCAACCCTGAGTACCAGTCAGCAACTCTTTTGAAATCCATTCTTCTCTTCTATGGGGAGCTTTGGTCTATCTCTTTGTAATCAACCTTGCTTTTATGTGCTTCATTTTTTTTTTTCTGTCCTTGTTTACTGTTCTACACAATTGGGAGACAAAGAACTCAAGAGCCACTAGCTTGGAAGTTTTAGTGACCATGGAATGTACAATGCTCTAACCTCAAAGATAAAGACACTCAGAGCTAAGAAAGGCTCCATCCCTCTCTAAACTCACATTATTATTTCACAGTAATTCTTAGTACTAATTCTCCAAAGAGATGTTCCCAATTAATTTACGCTTCTAAATTTAAAGCATTCTAATTAGATATTTGTCAAAGGGTGAGGGTGAACTAATGGTTTCAAATGCAGTGCATATAAATTACCTCTCAAAATAAACCCTCTTCTATAAATACAGTATGCCATCATAAATTAGGCCACATATGTTTTGTAGTTTCATTATCTATTTGTCCAACTCTGCATGAAACATGTTAGCTCTATGTATGGATTTTCTTGACACACGTTGCTTGTATCTATTAGTATGCATCCAGCTATAAATTATAGGTTTGCACTGTGTCATACATCACAAAAGATATATCAGGATAAAAAGACCTTTATTTTTTATTACTAAATGATTTGTATTATCCTTGGAGAGAGACATATATACATATATGTATATATTTGCTACAGATTTGAATATAATCAAATACTAATGTTATACTGTTTATATAGGAATAAGAAGCTGTTTGGGGAGTTAAGTTGTTGGAGTATGAACTGGAATAAAACTGTAGCTTGGTGGATATACTCATTTAGATGAACAGATTAAAGAGGGGCAGACAATTCCAACAACACACTGGTGAATGGATCAAAATAAAGTAAAAAGTCATGATGGTTATAGAAAACATTTTTCAGGAAATCACATTTACTTTGAATATTTTTGCTATAGACAAGGACATTTCATTATCCAACAACTTGTTAATTTCTGTCATTAACTGTTTAGTTTCTGTCCCTGTAGATATATTTCCTGTGAGTAATGTTGTATATGCCACTTATTCCATTGCGACAATATGGCTTTCATTGATTTCCTTGTTCTTTCTATGATTTTGTTTGATGATATTTTTGGACTAGTTATGATATATATCCATATAGCAGGATAAATAGTATACTAGTAAATATTTCAACATGTTTCTTTTAAGGACTAAGAGAATAGCACATCACAGTCTTTGGTGACGTAGGCTACCATCTTGCTTTAGCCACCAGGTTACTGTGCAGCGCTACAATGGTGCTCCAGAAATTGACCTGGAAAAACTGGCCACAAGACTCTTTCTAATTTGCATAGTAAAACACAATTTCATGTAATCTTAATGGCATTAATGTTATACTCATAGGATCTTTAAAGACGATCATGCCAGAATTCTCAATATCCCAAACAAAGTAATCAGAAAAGGTTTCTTTCCATTTTGTTAATGTCAAAAGGGAAAGTCAACCATTCAATAGAAAGAAATTGTGTAAAACTTTTTTGGAGGAGATATACACAAATTTCTCTTCACCTCAGATAAGGCCCAAAAAGCAGACCAATGTTCCAATGGATGTGCAACTTAGTTAATCAATGAGCTAATTGGGGCTCTTTACAGGTCGAGGTGAGGAGTTAGTCACAGAACATGGGTGACACAAAGACAGGTGTGTCACTAGAAAGCCCACTCCAGCAGAGGTGAAGACTCACAGAAGCTCAGTCTCTGAAGTTCACTGCTCTTTTTGCAGCTGGTTTGGCCAGGTAGGAGAATCTTTTCCTGAAGCAATTGTGTACTGCTTCTATAACCTTGGGGAAGGTCCTTATCACTCTTGTGAGTTTTAGGAGCTTTTCAAGACTCGTGATTTACTTCCTGAGTCTCAAGAGCCTCCTTCCTCCCCTCAGGGGGAATGTTTCAATTTGGAGGAATTTGTTATACAACTAACTCCATGTAGACCACTAGAGTTTAAATACTTCAAATAAAATAAGATTGTGTAAGACAGTGCCAAAGACAAGATTTAGTGCTGATGTTGAAGTCTGATGTTCACATTTTTGAATAACTAATAATAGCTCTCATTCATTGCATGTCACCCTTCTCAACATAATCACTTGATTTTAAGATTTACTCTTTGTAAATCATTATGTCTCCTTGACAGATGTAGGATATAAACATGTCAAGAAATTTATCTATTTATACAATTAATTTGTAACCCCACCCAACCTGAGACCTACATATACTCACTCTTGCTCTAGTTTTATTTTTTAAACACCATAAAAATCTAGTTCCCATTGTTTTTTCTTTTTCTTTCTATAGTTGCCTTTCGGGATATTTTTGAGTGTCTTAGTATGGCAAACCCAGTGATGCATTGGTAAATGTAAGGAAAGTGTAAAAGAAAAGCAAAAGAGAACACTGGACTTTGATCTTTACAGACAGACTGTTTATTTTAGAGGAACAGTGAGGGGCAGCAGCCTTCCCATGGGATGAAGACTGAAGCACTGAGCCAGGCTAGGTGCAAGTTTATAAGGAGGATCCTAAGAAAACCAGATTGCACCAGGTGCAGTTGATAAGAAAATTGTAGCTGTGTCCTTGTTCAGAATAGGCTTCTTCATCCAGGAATGTCTAAGGGAGTATACTCAGATGGTCTCTGGTCCTTCAAGGCCATCTAGGCTAAGGGAAGTACATCAATCAGGAAAGGTGCCAAACTTAATGAGGCTGAATACCTTGGTTGCTTCTTTATTGCCTGTGAGCTTTAGGGATAGTTATTAACTCTTTAGCTCCTTTTAGTTTTCAGGGAAGGCTATTAACCCCTCAGTAAATATTTAAGTGCTGAATATCTGGGAAAATAATTGTCAGGCACTAGTATATAATATTTGCTAATATGTTAGACTGATATGTGCTGCTATAACAAAATACCTTAAACCAGATATATTGGTCTTTTTGTGTCACTGTTACCAAAATACATGGTAGAAACCACTCAGGGAAAGTTTAAAAATTTGTTCCAGTGCATTTTTAATTATTTAAAATGACTATTACATGTAATAACAAACTTCAAAAATAATGTCTAAAGTTTTCAAGGAGAAGAAACAAAAATCATCAAAACCATCTGGAAGTAGTCCACATTCTTCTAATTTGGCATTTACTCTCGTTGAATTTTGACATTCCATTACACTTTGTGTTGCTCAATCCTGCTCCAGAATCTTGGGAAGGAACATAAAATCACCTATGACCTACTGGCATTTCCTCATCTTCTTTTGTGATAATTGAATATGATTCCTTTTTCAACAAAGAACAAATATTACTGAGAAATCTTCCAAAACTGGAGGAGGAAATTAAATAAAAACTAATGAAAAATAGTCATTATAATTCATTGTTTTGCTTGTCCATCATCCTCAGGAACTTTCCCTTCCTAGTTATGTAAGGGTATCCCTTCTTAATATTCTGTCATTATCTTTCCTATATCAAAGTGCACACTTACCATGCCTGGAGAGAATAATTCACATCACATCTATTGCCACATCTCCTATACCAAGGATTAAAAGAAATTGGTGCCTCATGATTATCTCTTACTTTTCAAAACATTGAACATAAAATAGTTAAGTCAACAATAACACCTTATTAAGATATAATTAGTAAAAATTATAGGGCAAATCAGAATGAGAATGAATAAATAAATAACTGTGAACACAGAAAAGGAAAATCCATAATATAATAGAGTTGCTGGTGCTTATTAATCTTGTCCTCCACTCCCATTCAGTGACTCTCCTTTTAACTAATGACTCATCCAAGTTAACTAGTGGCATAAAAGCAATAAAAGGCTTCACTTCTGAGTAACATCATCTTACTTATATTGGATTTTTTACTTTTTTTTTTTTTGATTAGGGTCTCGCACTAGCCCACGTTGACCTGAAATTCATTATGTAGTCTTAAACTCATGGAACTCCTCCTGCCTCTGCCTCCCAAATGCTGGGATTAAAGGTGTGTGCCACCATGCCTGGTGACTTTTTTATTTTCTTAAAAAAAAACCCTGTCAGAATACAGAAAAATACATGTAAATGTACAGTTTCATGGACTTTCATAAGCTAGTCATACCTATGAAGCAACACAAAGACTGAAATACAGGCTGATCAGTTTGCTAGTCCTTCTGGAGTTTCCTTCCTATCATTATTCCCTCTAATGTTATTCCAACAAATGATAATATAGATTAGTTTTGCTCACTAGTCTTCTTGTAGCTTTTACTACTGTAATATTAAAAAGCTCCAGCAGATCCCCTGAGTCCCATATATAAATCCTCCCTGGAAACACTGTATTGAAGAAACCTATGTTTTTGACAGTTGACATGAATCACTCCAGTTGACAAAGATGTTCTTTTTTTTCCAACCTGTTCACCTAGTAGCATGAGTAACACTGGAGAATGTTGATAAGAGTGAAATGTATTTATCAGGTACAAGTTAGCTGCCTTTTCTGTTGTCTGTTTATCAGGCTAATAGAAAAACTTTTGTTACTAGGTGCCAGGAACAATGCAATTTTGTCCTAATGAGAAATTCACTTTTGCTATTGGTGTTCATCATGTCCTCCATGGTTATTTTTCATTTTTGCTGGTGTCTTTTGTATGTGGTCTCATGAAGATATAGTCAGGAGCTCCATGCATTACTCCTTCTACAGTGTTCAGGTCTTCAGAGTTACATTCAGCTCTGAAATCCCCTCAAGTACATTAGGTACCTTGGGATTTACTATTTCAGAAGGCCCACTGGTTCTCACTTAGCCCCTTCAAGAGGCCTTTACTACATCTACTCAAAGAATGAGTTTAGTTATCCTAACAATTTTTTATATATGACCTGGTATACTCAGAGTCACAGCCTTAAAAGTATGGACATTTTTTGGTGAGACAATTTGATTCTTTTACTTTGTTTGTCTAGGCATTTGGAGAGGAAAGAGGATTTAGATTATAAATCATAGTATAGCATGTTATATTGTACTTTTCAACAGTATAAATACCTCCAAGTAGCTTGTGGGGTGAAATTATGTAGTATGAACCGATTTACATTTGAGAAATAAGTTATAAACAATAAATCTCTACTTCGATATGCTAAAACATGACAAATACAATATAAAAATAAAGATATAAAAGAACCCACTCATGGGCTGGAGAGATGGCTTAGCAGTTAAGCGCTTTCCTCTAAAGCCTAAGGACCCCAGTTTGAGGCTCGATTCCCCAGGACCCATGTTAGCCAGATGCACAAGAGGGCGCATGTGTCTGGAGTTCGTTTGCAGTGGCTGGAAGCCCTGGCACACCCATTTTTTTTTTCTCTCTCTCTCTCTTGGTCTCTTTCTCTCTGTCTGTGGCTCTCAAATAAGTAAATAAGTAAATAAAAACTTAAAGTTTTTTTTTTTAAAAACCCACTCTTCTAGTTTTCTCCAGTATTTTCAAAATCAAACTAGCAGCCTCCAAAGATATCTCTATATTAGATAATACTACCCATTGCTGTCATTCTCTTCCAATGTTTTTATTTTTTTTAATTCTTTTGAGGTAGGGTCTCACTCTAGTCCAGGCTAACCTGGGACTCATGCAGTCTCAGGGTGGCCTTGAACACACAATGATCCACCTATCTCTGCCTCCTGAATGCTGGGCTTAAAGGCATGCACCCCCATGCCTGGCTCCTGTTCCAATGTTTCTAAACATTATGATTTTGATTCTGGTGTTTTTCTGTTGCCTGATCACTATGTGTACTTTTAAGGACTCATACATAGCAAACCTACAGAGAATATTCAGAATTCTAACTATGATTTGAATGTCTCCTCCAGAACTAATGCTAAGATTTGTAATTGTAATACTAGGTCCTGAATGAAGAGCTCTCATGAATGGATTAATATCCTTTTCTTTGAGAATGGGAAAAGTAGATTTTATTAAGAAAAGTATAGAAAAAGACTTCTGAGAGAGTGGGAGGGTTCCCCAGAATAAAAAGAGAGGAGTTTGCCATATAGGAGGCTTAGGGTTGGGAATATGAAGGTGGAAAAGCATCGAACTGTTGAGGCAAACATGCTTAGGCTTTTTGGCATCCAAAAGAAGAAAAACAAAAGAAAAAATAAAGTGTTATGCTTTTTGAGTTAGAAATCAGAAAAGTGGGCAGGCTCAGCAGTCAGTGAGGCTCTGTGAACGCTGCCAGTATCATATTCTTAAGAGTAGTTTGTTATTGTGAGAATGGTTTTTTTGATAAAAATGAGTTAAGACAGTTTTGCTCTCTATGCCCTTCACATAATTGTTTTCTTTCTGTAATGATGATCTAAAACAGCAAGAAAACCTTCACCAGATGCTATTATTGTGTCCTTGGACTTCAGACCTACGAGAAATGAATTTCTTCATAGATTACTCAGTCTGTGTTATTCAATTCCAGTAAACCAAGAGACAATCATTGAGA
Source organism: Jaculus jaculus (assembly GCF_020740685.1). Classification (NCBI taxonomy): domain Eukaryota; kingdom Metazoa; phylum Chordata; class Mammalia; order Rodentia; family Dipodidae; genus Jaculus; species Jaculus jaculus. The sequence goes on along the minus strand of NW_025423509.1, from coordinate 26,880 downwards.
AGAATATAGTGACATTTCTCATTTAGAGACTTATAGACAGGAGTTTACTTCTAATAAGATGTCTTGTGAGAGGTAGCTTAATGATTCATAAGCAATTTACACTAGGATTTCATCCAATATAAATTTATGTTTAGCAATTAATAAATTACAAGAATCAGTTTATTTGTTTGTATTCACCTAGAGATCTCCATAGACTCTAATCATTTTGACCATGACATTGGCCTTATCTTTAATATCCCTCAAAATATTTTACTATATTATTTTCCAGACATTAGATAACTAAATTCTGGGCTGGGGAGATGACTCAGTGGTTAAGTGCACTTCCTGCATAAGCACTAGGGCCCAAGGAAGCATGAGACTACCATAGTTCAAATCTCCAGATCCTACATAAAACCCCAGTCCCATAGGTGAGCAGAGACCTGGGAAGTGCTGGAACTTATGAACACACACACACACACACACACACACACACACACACACACACGCGCGCACACATACTAGCTAAATCTCAAATCTTCTGTCTTGGTAAATATCTACCTGGGTTTCTACAACAGGGTATCTGGTATTAGCTCAATATGCTGAGATATGATTCTGGTTTCTTACCTGAGTGCAATGAAAATTAAGAAAAATAATGGAGAAAGACAGCCTTCATATTCAAGATTAGAAGCTCAGATTATTTTAGCATCTTTAAATATTAGTAAGAAATAATCTCATAGGCCAAGAGGAGAAACTCACTGAAAGTCGGTGGCTCATAGAGTCTGAGGTGTTCTTTGTCCTCTCTTATATTTCTATGTCAGTTTTCAGTAATAGCTCATACTACCAATGTCCATGGCATACCAATAAAGTTTTGTTTTAAACTACTTATCCTTGTAGGGTTCAAGAAAAGCATGGATTCTTTATGGTCATCAGGAGCCAGAGAAATTTTACAGATATTAGAATTATCTAACACAGATTTTAAATCATCCCTGATGTAAAATTTTAGAATTATATAACAAAGAACTTAAACCATTTGTGATATAAATCTACTGTGAATACTTGACGTTTTTTTCCCAGCTGTTCCTTTCAGCAGCTGCAGTCACTTCACTGTAGATCCACAGAGTGCCTTGTGCCCTAGTCTGCGAAAGGTACAAGCACCCAGCAAATTCTCACGAATGGACCTTTGGTTACATGACACAACTTTTATCCTAGATGCCTTGAGATCTCAGATTTCTATTCTGAAAAATTATTGTAATATTTGCTATCTTCTATATAGCTAGGCAAGAAATCATGTTTCAGTTTATGTATAGGTTCCTTACTTGAAGAGTTGGAGGAGGAGCATTCCCCTTCCTTTTTTTTTTTTTTTTTTTTTAGGTAGGGTCTCATTGTAGCTCAGGCTGACCTGGAATTCACTATGTAGTCTCAGGGTGGCCTCGAACTCATGGCAATCTTCCTACCTCTGCCTTCCGAGTTCTGGGATTAAAGGCATGAGCCACCATGCCCGGCTCCCTTCCTCATTTTTATTCCTGTCCCAGATATACTACTGCTTTCTAGTCATTCAACTAAATTTAAAGAAGAGTCTTGGAAATTATATAAGAGAAATTAATAAAACTCTGCAAGGTAGAGCTTGAGGCCTAAGGAGTGACATCATGGATAGTTCCTTATTTTTCTCTTTTGTTTTCTTATTCTTTTCCTTTCCCCAAGGGTCACTCTTGCCAATGCTGACCTGGAATCACTATGTAGTTCCAGAATGGCCCCCAACACATGACTATCCTCCTACTTCTGCTTGCTGACTGCTGAGATAAAAGATGTGCACCTCCATGTCCCACCTCTTTTCTTTATATTTTACAGATACTAGAATTATCTAACACAGATTTTAAATCATCCATGATGTAAACCTCTAGCACTATCTAGCAAAGAACTTAAACCATTTGTGATATAGATATACTTTGAATACATGTAATGTCCTTGAAAACAAATGAAAATGTAAACTCTGAGCTAATAACTACCAGGTGTAAAGAACAATATGAAAATTTTATCACTGCAAACCACAATAACAAGTTTAATTGTTGTGTCTCTGGTTTTGGTATTAGTGAAATCACAGCTATATAGAAGGGGTTCAGGAGCACTCCCCCTTTTTCAGTTGTGCAGAATAATTTGAGAAGTGGTTTTAGTTCTTGAATGAGAACTAGATTCAGAAGTGAATATATCTGGGTCTGAACTTTTCCTTTGTTGTTGTTGGAAGGCTTATAATTTTTAAATTGCTTTTGCAATCTCGTTGCATGTAATATGTTTGTTCAGGTTATCTGCTTGGGGTTTAGTTTTGATATGTGGTATGAATCAAGGAATTAATCCATTCCTTCCAGGTGTTTTAATTTTGTGGAACATAGCGTTTTGAAATATGTCCTGATGAGTCTCCCAATTTCACTGGTATCAGTTGTGATGTCTCCATTTTTGTTTAAGAAAATAACAACTAAAAAATTAAAGTTTCTCACTGATTCAACTCCACAGGAGTCTGACATGGCAGAGGAATAATCAGTGAACTTACAGAGATACCAGTGACAATGTGAAGAGTGGAAAGAACACTGGAGGGAGAAAACAGACACAGGAACTTCCATGGGCCTCCACACTACCACAACTGAATCCAGTTTCACTTCATCAGAGTCCCAGAAGAGAGAAAATTAAAAAGAGAACTGTTGGAAGAAATAATTGCTGACAAATTCCCTTATTTGTGAAAAAATATCTATGAGTTTAAGAAGCTAAATTAATACCCAGAAGTGTAAAATCAAGAAAACCAGCCAAGCCAAGATGTGCTGTGGTCAATCTTCATGATTATAAATATCCTGAACATAACATGAGGCAAGTGATACCTTGTTTATGAAAATCAACTCACATCACAGTTGATTTATCATTTGAGATAACTTGAGTTAGAAAGAAGCACAAGTTTTCATTTGTCAAAAGGAGAATCATCAACCTCAACTTCTTATTTGTGGGAATGATCCTAGAATAAAATAAAGGAAGAAATATACTAATTACTAAATAAAAACTAAGATAATTTGTAACTTGCATCCATAAAAATAAGTTATAGAGAAAAGTCTTTGGCTGGAGAGATGGCTAAGTGGTTAAGGAGCTTGCCTGTAAAGCCTAAGTGTGGCACATGCATCTGAAGTTCATTTGCAGAAGCTAGAGGCCCTGGCATGCCCGTTCTCTCTCTCTCTCTGTCTCACTTCTTTGTCTCCCTTTGCTTGCAAAAAAACAAAAATTGGAAAGAAATAAAAAAAGGAAGTCTTAAGTCATTGTATCAAAAAGAAGAAAGAAAAGGGATATCATTAGAATATCAATCAAGAACAATGAGAAGAAGAAATATTTAAAACAGATGAATCTCTAGAGATTTCTAGACTATATTTAAGGGTTGGAGAAATAGTATAACATGATTTCAAGTAGGTATGAGAAATGATTTGATAATAATTATATAAATTATTAAATTGGGAAACAAGTCAGAACCATACCCAAACACAAGCCCACTCTACAATATCAAGCTACCATCAATCACGGGGTATAAGAGGGCCTACACCTATCAAACTGTCTATCAAAAAAGTAAGTGTTATCTCAATTTTCTGGGTGCTAACTTACTCTCCGTTGGAGAATCTGCTTCTCTTTTCCAGATAGATGCAGATCCTAAGAAGAGAGCTGCCCCAACATACCTCAGAAGGGGCCCAACTGAAACTAAGGACAACTGGCGAAATAAGCAAGGGTGATGTTTTCCTGTGAACCGGATACCAGCACAAAGGGGAAGGAGATCAATGCAGAGAAAAATCAACTCCTACCAAATCAGAGAGCCAGAGCCTCAGAGGCCCCCAACACCTCAGCACTGAAGCAGACCAAAAATGAGCCCAACATGGCTCAGGGAAATCTTGCGGAAGAGGGGGCAGAAAGAATGTTAGAGTTACATGTTGGGTCGTGATTTTCAGAGACATTTATCATACTAATAACTGGGGGCTAACTCCACAATGCACGACCCATTTTCAATAACAAGGAGGGTCTAATGGGAGGGGGTAGATCACAGATGAGCCTAAATAATGGTACCAAACTGCCTGTATTTACTGAAAAGAAAACTAATAAATTAAATTAAAAAAAATAATTATATAAATGGTAAGGAAAATAGACGTAAAGAGAGCTACTGCTTCACATTTCCCCAAGACTGAGAAACTGTCAACGCTAGTAGATTGTAATATTATATAAACAGAGCAATAACTTAAAAAACCTATATTAATGTTACTTTATAAACAGAGAGAATGTATTCCTAACAAACATTTAAGGAATGCAGGAAAGCAGAACAGATATAATAATGTAGGAGGAATTAAAATGCACAGAGACAAAGGTGATGTCACGTGCCTGTAGCTTTAGTACTTGGGAAGCTGAATCAGAAAGCTCATGGGTCTGAGGCCACCATGAGCTACTCAAACAGATGCTGTCTCAAAATAAACCCAAACCAGAAAACCAAAACAGCAACATAATAAAAATTCCTACTTGGGCAATATACCAAAAAGCAAAATGTCAGACACAGATAATACCTAAAAATGTTAAAGAAATGGAATTTGCAACTTAATGACAAGGTGGAGAGAAAATAAATGATATTACACATTTCTGATAAGAATGCAATTTACATGATGTAATCACCCCAGAAAATAATTTGGCAGTTTCTTGCTAATAACTCATGGTCCCAAAGATTGCCCATTGGAGTTCTTGTAATTGCAAACTGGAGTCACTCAAGCTTGGCCCTGAAGGCTTTGCAGTGACAGGAGCTGGAGTCAGAGTAGACCTTGGGATGGAAAAGTTCTTTAACATCCAGAACTTGTACTCTGCAGTCTGCTCCGACGTGGTGGTGGTGCATTGGTTGTCACTGTCAGGGCTTCGAAGATACACATAGGTGCTCCTACAGTCAGTCACTTCTGGGTGACTAACCATTAAGTAAGGGGCATTCACTAAACCCCGAATGGGCAAGGATGCCTTAGCCCTGACTTAGGCCACTAAGAGAATGACAGCACAGGTCCTCAGCAGAATCCAAATCCTCTATTAACTCAAGCTTCTAGGTAAGGGAAAAAAAACAGCAGGATCATTGTGTAAAAATTTTATGGGGCAGATGACACGAATTGCTTCTTAAAGCTGAACATGAAGACAAACTGTACACAAAACAGGGCTTCAGGAATCCATTGGCACTGGGCCACACACACTGGCCTTTGTCGCACAACCCAGAGCAAAAAAGGTACTATGCCCATTGATGACATCCCCACCAGGGGCTGTTTTTTAATATCCACTGATAGGAACAATGAGCCCAAAGCCTAGACACCCTAGCTGCTCCCCCTTTTAATGATGTTGATTTGCATTCTGATAGTAAACAAGTGAATGCTTTTCAAATAGACCATTTTGGCTAGTATTTGCTCAAGCCTACTTTAAGTTAGGAAATATGGAGAAGTCAGCACCAGCACCAATGGTCTTTTGAAATAACAGTGGGAGTTTCTTAAGAAACCTTATTTCTGACTTAATTCTGACCATTCCTCATAAAATAACAGAAATCAGACCGCTGCGAAAGTCTATAGAATAAGAGAAAGTTTTTTTTGTCTAAACTATAATCAACAAAAACAGTTAGCACTAGATGGTTTACGCAGATCTTCCCTTATAACTGGAGTGGGACTTCAACATGCAAGCTTTTTTTGGGGGGGGACACAAGCTGTGGAACATAGCAAACAGCAATTAAATGAATAAGTGGCAAGTTTCTACAATCACTTTGAAGACATTTTCCTTTTGAAAGATACTTTTGTTCCTCCGTGGACTTGGCTTATTTTTCAGAATAGAAGGATGTATTTATCTCTGCAAAGATCTATCCTCCCCTGGCCACTGAGCACATTCACACTGGGTTTTCCTAAGATCTCCTGCTGCTTTCATACTTGTTCACTCCTTTCCAGACCTTCTCCTCTGACCTTCATGAGACAGTCCCTTTTATTTTGCTCTTCTCTTCACCTCTTCCCTTTTCTTCTCATTCTTTTTCCTCATTTCATCTTTTATTCTTCCTTTCATATCTAAAACGCTTTTCAATGGAAGTGATTTATTCCTTCCTCAGGATAAGATTTTCATATCACAAACAGGGATGCAAGGGAAAGAATAAACTCTTTAGAGACAAGATTCCTGTGAACGTCACTTTGATGGGTAACTAAATAACTTGTGAACTCTGACAAGAAAGTAAGGCTGTTGTGAAAGTGTCTGGGAAGGAATGCTCTAGAGATGATATGCCACAGAGATAGCACGGTTTACAAGAATGGAATACTCATGTAGATGCAGACCTGTATCGACATGGATAAGAAATGTGTTTACACAAAGTCGTCTTTTAACATATGAGACTATATGAGAGCCTTAATTGCATTATTTAGGGTTTTTCAAGCAGCTATACTCTCCCATTTAACCTTTAAAAGTATATTTACTACTTAATTACATTGGAAACTCACCATGTAGAAACATTTTCCCTTGCATCACAAAACCCTAACAAAGTAAATCTATTAACATTGAAGTAACTGTCCTTCTGAGCAAACTGAACATCATCTTGTGAACAGAGCTCAGGTTATTATTTTCTAGTTAATGAATTTGGCAGAAAGTATATGTATTTGAGGCAAGTGATGGTTAATATTAACTAATCAGTGACTCTAATATTGTTGAATTTTATAAGTGGGATAATACAGGAGCAATGGCCATAATATAAATTCAAAAGAATATTAACAATATTTAAAAAAAGTTCACGCAGGCTGGAGAGATGGCTCAATGGCTAAAGGAGATTGCTTGAAAAGCCTAACAGCCTGGATTCAATTTCCCAGTACTCATGTAAAGCCAGATGCTCAAAGTGGCATATGGGTTTGAATTTCACTTGCTGTGGCAAGAGGCCCTGGTGCATCCATTCTTTCTCTCTCTAAACTCTCTAAAATAACTCTCCCCCCCGCTTTTTTTTTGTCTTTTCAGGGTAGGGTCTTGCTCTAGCTCAGGCTGACCTGGAATTCACTGTGTAGTCTCAGGCTGGCTTTGAACTCATGGTGATCTTTCTACCTCTGCCTCCAGAGTGCTGGGATTAAAGGCGTGCACCACCACTGCCCTGCTAAAATAAACTTTTTTTTTTTTTAAGTTGTGCAACCTTGAGTAGTGTTTTATTGGTGGTTGTTGGTTTAAAGTCAAATATACTTGCAAATCATGTTGCACTTGTCAGATAGGGACTTCAAGCAGTCAGAGCAAGCATCCAAAGCACTGACCTTTCTACAGTACTAAAGGGTTTGTTGAGTGGATTGTACTGCCTAATTCATATGGAGGGTACAATAAGATAAATCAGAATTTAAACTGACCTTAGATTGGCATGGTTGAGGAGAGGGAGAAAGAGAGTGGAGGTAGCCAATACCTCATTGGTCTCTAGAATCAAATTTCTGGGAAAAGTAATTATGAACCAAAAGAGAGATCACGTCCGAATGAACATATTCTAGCCCAGAATCAAGATCAGTTACATAGTATGGACACAAAGCAAACTATATGACCTATTGAAAAGTAAGAATTTATATTATATAAAAGGACCTTGGCCTAAACTTAAGTTCTGAGGCAATTCAGCATTTCTTTCATCATCACTGCTGTGTCTTTTTTCCTTCAAATTATCTGAATGCTCATGAACTGCCTCTCTGTGCATTGGGCTTTACATGGGAACTAGGGAATTGAACCTGGGCCTTTATGATTTGCAAGCAAGTACCTAAACTACTGTGCCACCTCTCCAGCCCTTGATTTTTATTTTATTTTATTTTTCCCATATTTTTCTGCTTAATAACTGTTTTTCCAATGGCATACATCTTAAGGACTTCAATAGTTCAAAAATGGCTTCAAGGTAATTTTATCCTTCGAGATAAAGTTTGGCTTGGATCTGTGATATTCTGAAATTGACTAAAAAAATTACCCATTCCTCCAAAAACTGTTTTACTTCTTTTTTTTTTTTCAAGGTAGGGTCTCACTCTGGTCCAGGCTAACCTGGAATTAACTATGTAGTCTCAGGGTGGCCTTGAACTCATGGCAATCCTCATACCTCTGCCTCCCAAGTGCTGGGATTAAAGGTTGTGCCACCACTCCCGGCCAAAACTGTTTTACTTCTAATAATCTTATCTAATACAGAGATATTGAAATTCACATATCACCTTGTTCTACTGAACATTTAATTTATGATCTACATAATCAGACTAAATTCATTTATGCCATCACATATTCTCATTTTAAAATCTATAGTTTGCTTTCCATTTTTACAGAATATATATATATATATATATATATATATATATATATATATATATATTTAAGTTTACAGGTTTTATTAAATGACAGATAGAAATTAAGAGAAGGAAGGAAGACAGAGGTCATGCCTCAGAGGAATGAACAGAGTTCCCAGGAATGGGAAAGCTCAGAACTGCTCTTCACAATATAATATTTTAAAATTATCACTAAACATCTTTAATGTATATATTAATCAAATGTCTTTTCCCTTACTCACTCATATACATACACAATAACATAAAAAGTAAAGTTGCATACACATACAAACACATAGTCATCACAATGTTTGCCTCTAAGTGGAGAATTTATTTGCTTTCATATATTCTTTTTAAAAATATAATTAAATGGGGGCTGGAGAGATGGCTCAGTGGTTAGGGTCTGGCAGGCAATGGACCCAGGTTTGATTCTCCACTACCCACAGAAAGCCAGATGTACAAGGTAGCACATGTGTTTGGAGTTCGTTTGCAGTGGCTACAGGCCCTGGCTCTCTCTCCCTCAAATAAATAAATTACTTGAATAAAAAGAAAAATACAATTAATAGACACTATAAAACATAATATCTAAAGGATGCGACATAGAGGTTTATAGTACTTTAGTAATGATCATAGGAATTTGGATTCTTTGAGAAATGGTTAACAAAAGGTATGAAATACATGAACTAATCTAACTGAGAAATGAAAAGTTCAGAATTTTCATGTATTATCTGCCATTAACTGGTCATATAACTTTGGCCAATTCATTTATTCTTCTCAAACACATCTGGTATGTCAATGTGAAGACAATCACATTTCAGTTATTATCACAGATTAATGAATCATTCTGGGTGTGGTAGTACACACCTTTAATCCCAGCACAATTAGGATCGCTGTGAGTTTGAGGCCATCCTAGGACTACAGGGTGTTACAGGTCGGCCTGGGGTCAGGTGAGACCCTACCTCAGAAAAATAAAATAAAATAAAAATCAAGGGCTGGAGAGGTGGCACAGTAGTTTAGGTACTTGCTTGCAAATCATAAAGGCCCAGGTTCAATTCCCTAGTTCCCATGTAAAGCCCGATACACAGAGAGGCACAGGTATCTGGAATTCATTTATAGTGGCAGGAGGCCCTGGAGCACCCCTTCTCTTTCTCTGCCTCTGCTTGCAAATTAATAAAAATAATTCTTAAAAAAGATTTATGAGTCAGGTCAGGTTGTGAATGTCAGAAATATCTTAACTCAAATAATTAATATTTGAGTATTATAGAAAAAAAAAAGAAACAGGACTTTACTGTAAAGAATAGTAAAGCATTTCTCTGGGGAGGAAGCAACATTTATAAGACCAATAAGATCAGAAAATGAAATAGTTCTTTTACAAAACTTTATGAACATTCAGAGATTATAAAACTCATCTTGGTGTCATGAAAAGTCAATATATACTAGTACAATTGTCTTTTCTTAGACACACACAAACATAGAACACTTTGGCTTAATTTAATATGTTTCCAAGTTATATTATGTAATTTAAACATATATTCATAAATGCAAGGACACATATTTATGTAAACTACACATTGCATCATTATTGGCTTATATAGGTAATAAACATTTAGCTTTGGTTATATATAAATTTTTAAAAGATCAAAGTTCCTCTCAGAAATTATTTTAAATGTGCCTTTGGAAATTTTCCCTCTAACATGTCTTATTTATTAAAAAAAATCTTGAATTTCAATGACTTAGACTTTATTTTAATATTGTGGCATATTTTTGCAATGTATCTATGATCATAATTTGGCAGTTCTTTTTGTACTTCAAAGACATCATTCCATTGTTTCCACATCTCAATAGATTAATGAGTCAGTTTTAAGGCAACTTGTAGTTTTGAAGGAATAATAATTTTTATCTAGACTATTTTAACAATTTTCATTTCCTCTCAAATACTAGCTTAATTAGGGCAATCCTGGATATGATTTTTTATTTATTTACTCTGCTTAAAATGTTCAGACATCTTATTTTAGGGCTTGATTTAGCATCAATTTTTCATTCATTTTGCCATTCTAAACATCTTTTCTTGTTTAAAGATATAACATATCTTTCCCTTATTTCTTCCCTTTATTCTCTTTGTGTTTCTTTTTTTAAAAAATTTCTTCTTTTCCAATTTAACTTATTTTGACTCTAATTTATTAGATGCCTCCAACACATCCCATTGGTTTGTTATTTCACTTTGCATGGTTTTTAATTAAAAAAGGTTTATAATTGGCTCTTTCAATATTTTTAGTTTACACAAAAAATCTGCCATGTCTTACAAGTAATTAAACATATTACAGGGCTGAGAAGATAACTCTTTAAGTAGAGTGCTTATCTCACAAACATGAGGGTCTGAGTTTGATCCCTGGTACCAACATAAACTACATGTTTGCAATCCCTGCAATGGATAGGTAGAGACAGTTGGATCCCTGGAGCTTGATGGACAGCCAGTCCCGTCTAACTGGTGAGCTTGAGTTCAGTAAGAGTCCCTGCTTCAAAAAGATGTGCATAGCATGCCTGCAGTTGTCCTTTGGCCTCCACAGGCATATACACATGTGTGCATAGGTACTGCCCACATACATACAAATTTGCATACATACATTTATGCATACCACACACACAAATAAACATGATAAATATATCAGGCACATATCTGATGATTCTATTCCATACATCCTTAGAATATCTGTATACCATCTCTGGTCTTAGTTGTCCATCACATGTATTTTGTTATGAGGATGTTTGTTTTGTTGTATATTAGACAGCACATGTGAAAAGTCTGTGTTGTGAGAAGATTCAACATTAGTTTTTTGTTTTTTTTTTTCTGGAGGCCTGTTTCCGGAGGCAGACTTAGTAGGTGGGACAGAAAAATGCACTCACAAGTAATTCTACTTGGTGGGTTCCACTTTTTAACACCTGATCACAAAATAGAGTCCCTTACTATATACTATAAAGGGGATTTATGAGAATAGCTTGCACAACATGGGCTGGGAAGTCCAACAACAGCTGTCTGCAGGCTGGACAGTCTGAAACCCTGATATCTGCTTGGTCCATGTGGCTGGATGCCTCAACAGTCTCAGTCTTACAATTAACCTCTGGTGGGTAATCAAGTGCTCTGACAGAAGTCTGTCTTGTTTGTTTTGGGAGATCTAGTAGGTCTCTCTGATCAACAGCTCACTGTGGATGTAGACCACATCCTGGTACAGGGAATTATAGGCCAGCACCAAGGGAAAAGAAAAAAGAAAAAGCCAGACAAGAAAGAAAAACAGGAGAAACTTGGGATTAGGTTTCATCTCACCCTCCCCAAGGACCTTCAATTCAGGTGCTCGCCCTGAGGTTCTCTCGAGGGTTCCACCTTTTAGTCTGACTTTCAGGATATAAGATTCTATGGTACCAGTTCAATTTGGGTTCAGTTTTGTGTTCTCCCTCACACCTTTCCCTTCTCTCAACCCCTATCCTTCCTGTTGTCCAAGCTTCAAGATGCTATTCAGTTATGTCAGCAACTTGGGCTAATCCAGGTTAGGAACTTCAGATGAACGAGATCATGTGAGGATTTTTTTTTTTTTTTTTGTGTGTGTGTTTTTTTCAGGAGGCTCCATATTGATTTCCACAGTGGTTGTACCAGCTTACATTGCCACCAACAGTGAATGAGTGTTCCTATTTCCCCACAGCCTCACCAACATTTGTTTTCACTTGATTTTTTACATGTTTACTCTTCTTACTGGGGTGAGGTGGAATCTCATAGTTGTTTTAATTTGCATTTTCCTAATGGTTAGGGATGTTTCTTAAGTGTGTGCCAGCCACTTGTCCTTCTTTCTCTGAGACAACCCTATTTAGTTCTCTGCCCCACTTTTGGAGTGGGTTGTTTGACTTTTTATAGTTTAGTTTTTTGAGTTCTTTGTAGATTCTATACATTAGTTTTTTGTCAGTGGTATGGCTGGCAACGAATTTCTCCCATTAAGTGGGTAGTCTATTGGCTCTCTTTATGGTATGTTTGTCTGTGTAAAATCTTTTTAGTTTCATGAGATCCCATTGGTTGAGTGCTTTCTTAATTTTCTTGGATACTGGGGCTTTGATCAGGAAGTCTTTTCCCAGTTCTATATCATGGAGAGTGCCTTCTATTTTTTTCTTTCAGTATTTGAAGAGTTTCAGGTCTTATATTTAGGTCTTTTCTCCATTTGACCTTGATTTTTTTGTATGGTGGAATGAATGGGTCTAATTTCATTTTTCTTTATATGGTCATGCAATTTGTCCAACACCATTTGTTGAAGATGCTGTCTTTTCTCCAGTCTACATTATTGGCATCTTTGTCAAAGACCAAATGGCTGTAGTTGCTTGCATTAAGGTCTGAGTCTTCAATTCTATTCCATTGTTCTGTTTCTGTTTTTATTCCAGTACCATGCCGTTTTTGTCACTATGGCTTTGTAATATAGCTGAGGATATGTCTGGATATCTGAGGCCTTCTGCCATTTTTTATGAATTTTGAGATCATTTTTTCAGTATCAGTGAAGAATGATGCTGGTGTTTTTTATTGGTATTATGTTACATCCATATATTGCTTCTGGGAGAATCGCCATTTTCAAAATATTAATTCTACCTATCCAGGAGCATGGCAGATCTTTCTATCTTCTCAAGACCTCCTCTATTTCTTCCTTGAGTGGTTTTATGTTTTCATCATATAGATCTTTCACATCTTTGGTTAGTGTAATTCCAAGGTAATCGTTTTTGTTGCTGTTGAATATGGGACAGCCTCACTGATTTCTTTCTCTGTATATTTGTCCTTTGCATCTAGAAGAGCTAGTGATTTTTGTGCATTGATTTTGTTTCCTGCCACTTTGCTGAAGGACTTTATAATCTTTAGAAGTTTTGAGATGGAGACTTTCTGGTCACTTATACATAGAATCATGTCACCTGCAAATAGAGCTGCCTTGACTTATGTCTTTCTAATCTGATTTCTATTTCTATTTCTATTTCTATTTCTATTTCTATTTCTATTTCTATTTCTATTTCTATTTCTATTTCTATTTCTATTTCTATTTCTATTTCTTTCTCCTGTCTTACTGCTTGGGCTAGTACTTGTAGTACTATGTTGAAGAGCAGTGGTGAGAGTGGGCATCCTTGTCTTGTTCCTGAACTCAGTGGGAACTCCTTGAGTTTTTCCTCATTAAATATTATGTGGGCTTCAGGAGCTTTATATATATATATCGCCTTTATTGTGTTGAGATATAAACCTTCCATGCCTGTTCTTTCCAGTGTTTTGATCATGAAGTGTTGTATTTTGTCAAAGGCCTTCTCGGCATCAATTGAGATGATCATGTGGCTCTTATAGTTCAGTTTATTTATGTGGTGTATTATGTTGACTGATTTCCATATGTTAAACTATCCCTGCATTGCTGAGGTGAAGCCAACTTGATCAAGGTGGATAATGTTTTTGATGTATTGTTGAATTCAGTTTCCAAGGACTTTGTTCAGGATATTTGTATCAAAGTTCATTAGGGATATAGGCCTATAATTTTCTTTCCTTATTGCAACTCTGTCTGGTTTTGGTATTAGGGTGATGCTGGCTTCATAAAAGGAGTTGGGGAGTATTCACTGGTCTCCGATTATGTGGAACAGTTTGAGAAAAATTGGTTTGACTTCTTCTATGAAGGTTTGATAGAATTCAGCTGAGAAGCCATTCAGTTCTGGAATTTTCTTTTTGAGGAGGTTTTTGCTTACCTTTTCAATCTCCATGGACATGGTAGGTTCTTTTAGGATATTAATCTGCTTTCAGTTTAGTTTTGGTAGGTGGTATGTATGTAAAAATTCATCTATTTATTCCAGATTACTTAATTTTGTGGAGTAGAGGTTTAGGAAGTAGGCCCGGATGATTCTACCAATTTCATTGATGTCTTTTGTGATCTCTCCTTTTTCATTTCTGGTTTTGTTAATTTGAGACTTCTCTCTCTCTCTTTCTCTCTTTTAGGTAGGGTCTTATTCTAGCCCAGGTTGACCTTGAATTCACTCTGTATTCTCAGGGTAGCTTTGAACTCATGGCAATCCTCCTACCTCTGCCTTCTGAGTGCTGGGATTAAAGGCATGCATCATCATGCCTGGCTACTTCTTTTTTTTATTTGGTTGATCAATTTGGCCAGGGGTTTGTCAATCATTTTTATTTTTTCAAAGAACCAGCACTTTATTTCATTAATATTTAAAATTAGTTTCTTAGCTTCCAGTTCATTAATTTATGCTCTAATTTTGATTATTTCTTTCCATCTGGGGCTCTTTGGGTTTTTTTTTTTTTATCAGTACCTTTAGTTAGACAGTCAGGTTATTGATTTGGGATCTTTCTGTCTTTGTAATGAGGTGTTTAGGGCTATTAATTTCCCCTTTAGGACTGCCTTCATTGTATCCCATAAGTTTTTGTAGGTTGTGTTTTCATTATCATTCAATTCTAGGAATTTTAAAATTTGTTTTTTGATTTCTTCCATGACCCATTTATTGTTTAAAAGTATGTTGTTAGGCTCCAGGGGCTGGTGAAATTCTTGATGTGTCTCTTGTTAATTTCTAGCTTTAAAGCATTTGTGATCTGACATGTTGCAGGAAGATACTTCAATTTACCTGAATTTATGAAGGCATATTTTATGGCCTAATACATGGTCAATTTTGTATAATTTGTTCCATGGACTGCTGAGAAGAATGTGTATTCTGTAGAGCTGGGGTGCAAAATTGTGTAGGTCTAGTTGATCTATGGTGTTGTTGAGGTGTATTATTTTCCTATTGATTTTCTGCTTGGATATCTATTGATGATGGTGGAGTATTGAAGTCTCTGACTATTATGGTGTTGGTGTTTATTTCTGTTTTGTTGTTGTGTTTGGTGCATATATATTTATGATTGTGATGTACTTATGTTGGATCATTCCCTTGACAAGTAGAGAGTATCTTTTTGTTCTTTTTTATTACTTTTGTTTTGAAGTCTATTTTATCAGATATTAATATAGCAACACCCACTTGTGTTTTATTTCCATTTGTTTGGAATATCATTTTCCAACCTTTCACCCTGAGATGGTGTCTATCTTTAATGGTGAGGTGAATTTCTTTAAGACAGCAGATAGAAGGGTTTGGTTTTTTAATCCATCCTGATAACCTGTGTCTTTCGATGGGTGAGTTAAGACCACTAATATTTCAGGTTATTATTCTGAGGTTTTAATTAATCCCTGCCATAATGAGGTGTTTTATGGGGTTTGGTACTTTCTTGTGTTATGTACTGTTTTGAGCCTGGTTTATTTTGGTTATTATGATCTTCTTGTTGGCTCTTGAGATTGGTTGTTTGACTGTTCTGTGTGGAGTATTCCCTCCAGTATTCTCTTTAGGTTTGGCTTTGTATTCATATAATCATACACTTGAGTTTTTTTTTTTTTCATGGAAAGTTTTTCTTTCACCATCTATTATGAGGGACACTTTTGCTGGGTTATGTAGGTTGGGTTGGAGCCATAGTTTTTCAGACTTTGAAGTGTTCCATTCTAGGCCCTTCTGACTTTCAGAGTTTCCATTGAGAAATCTGATGTAATTCTGATGGGATTGCCTTTGCTTGTTGTAAATTGCTTCTCTCTTGCTCCTTTCAACACTCTTTCTTTGTTTTCATTGTTAAGAGTTTTAACTATGCTGTGTCTTGGAGAGTTTCTTTAGTCCTGTTTGGTGTTCTGTGAGCTTCTTGTATCTAGATGGGCCTCTCTTTTGTGAGACTGGAAAAATTTTCTTCAATAATTTTGTTGAATATTTTCTCTCTGCCTCTGGTCTGGATTTCTTCTTTTGGTATGCACATAATCTGGATGTTTGATCATTTTAGGGTGTCTCACAGTTCCCTCATATTCTGTTCACTTGATTTTTGAACTTAGCAAAGTTTTTGGCCTCCCAATTAACTTCCTCTGTCTTCCCTTCCAGGCCAGAGGTTCTGTCTTCCATATGAGTAACTCTGTTGGTGAGTGGTTCTAGAGAGGTTTTTATATTTTCTATTTGATCTTTGTTTTCTGTTGTGTTATTTTGGATCATTTCCATCTCTTTTTTGAGGTATGATTTCAATTCGAGTTCTGTTTTTCTTGATGCTACCTGGAATTCATTCTTTCACTTGACTAAGTCTTCATTAGCATTAATCAACCAGTTATTGAGGTATTCTATTTCTTGAATTATTTTCCAGTTATTCATATTTCTTTGGAGGGTTCTAACATTTTCTTCAATCATGTTATGCCTACTGTCAATTTCAGTAATACGATTGTTGGTTCTTTGTTTGCTTCAAGTTCAGTGATTTTTTTTTTTTTTTAAATAATCAGGGTATCATTGGTTGTTGTGTTTTCCTTTTGGGAATGAATTTCTGTTGATTTCTCTATGACTTCAATGGAAGCTTCCACTGTAGGGCTAGGCAGCCTTGGAGATCTCTTAGTTTTCTGGCTTTCCTTAGGTTTCTTGCATTGTTGTCTACCCATTTTAGGAAGACTCTTTATTTTGTTATTTATTTATTTTTAAAAAATTATTTATTTATTTATGAGAGAGAGAGACAGAGAGAGAGAGGGAGGGAGAGAAAGGGAGGTTGGGGAGAGAATGGGCATACCAGGACCTCAAGCCACTGCAAATAAACTCCAGATGCATGCACCACCTTGTTCATCTGGCTTATGTGGGTCCTGGGAAATTGAACCTTGGTCTTAGGCTTTGCAGGCAAACACCTTAACCACTAAGCAATCTCTCCAGCCCCCAAGACTCTTTATTTTATTGAGTAGGAAGCAAGTTACTGTCCTTTGGCCCATTCATACTCTGACTCAGGTGAACAGGAATGTTGGCACCTAGTAGCCAGTCAGGACACCAGAGCAAATAGCCTGATTCCACAGTTCACCCAGGGTCCAGGCTTCCCCAAGCAGGGCACAATGAGACCTACCAGGACTAGGGGACTGGGAGGAATAACGGAACAGGAATCTGGCCTACTTAGTGTTGAGCCCTGCAGCACACAGACCAAGCACTCAGAGGCATACAGTGTCCAAGCAAGGAACTCAGACCTGGGAAGTGGCAGAAGCCTGGAGATGAGTCTGGCCTCCTCACTCCAAACCATCAGGCCTGCCCACACATTCTGAGCAAAGAACTCAGGTCCAAGAGGTGGTAGCAGTCTGTAAATGGGTCTCGCCTACTCACTCTAGACTGCAGTACCTGCCTCCACACTGTCTGAGCAAGGAAGTCAGACCTGGGATTTGAGAGTAGCCCGGATATAGGTCTGGCCTACTCACGCCAGACTGCAGAGTCCACCCACATGCTGTCTGAGCAAAGAGCTCAGACCTGGGAGTTGGGAGTAGCCCTGAAATGGGTGTGGCTTATTCACTCCAGACTGTGTTGCCCTGGGTCTTACATTCTTTGCACCTGTTTAAGGATTGGCACACAGTAGTAACTTTGGTTTTTTTTTTTGGCAATTTTCACAGCTATGTATCTCTGCATTTAATCTTTGCCCATCCCAGAAAGAAACTTATGTGATTGAGGATGGGAGTGGCACAAATCTGTGGGTACAAACAAATATTTAGAAGGCAGCTTGCCAGTCTGTCCATTTAGCATAGCAAAAGCAGTAGTAGGTTCCCCGCTAGGGCCTATATCCCTAGCCATAGACTTTTGACCAGGTGTACAGTACCAGACATGAATTCCTTCCTGTGGAGAGGGTCTCAGACCCAATCAGAAGGTGGTTGGTTACTCTTGTAACAATCATGCCACTATTACACCAATGGGCACAACTTGATTGGCAGGTTTGTTGTGGAGCACATAGTGTTCACAGTTGGGTAGGACTATTGATGTGTTTGCTCCCTCAGCAATTTTTATACCTCCTTTGGTTCTATAAAATACAGCCAGCATGGAAGAAGCTTCTAGTTCAATTAAAGCTTGATTTCTTTTTTTTTTAATATTTTTTTTTTCAATTTATTTATTTGAGAGCGACATACACAGAGAGAAAGACAGATAGAGGGAGAGAGAGAGAATGGGCGTGCCAGGGCTTCCAGCCTCTGCAAACGAACTCCAGATGTGTGCGCCCCCTTGTGCATCTGGCTAACGTGGGACCTGGGGAACCGAGCCTCGAACCAGGGTCCTAAGGCTTCACAGGCAAGTGCTTAACCGCTAAGCCATCTCTCCAGCCCAAAGCTTAATTTCTTTATGCTCTGTAACTAAATCATATGTTTTTTCCAAGAATGGAGACTTATCATATAGTTTTATTATACAACCAAGAGTACTAGCAATAGCCTGTATTGTTTAGGAAATATGTCATTCATGGTACTGGGATTTTTGATGGATAACCTATGGCTTCTGGGATTTACCATGCTGGTACCTTTATAGTCTTTTAACTTAGATTTCTAATTTGCTTACAAAGCAGTAGCTTTCATACCATATATCCTTAGTTTTAGTTAACCTTTAACCAAACCCATCTCTCCTCAGTCTTCCTCCCCTGTTCTTGCTTAAACATTGCTACCCACTGTTTACCCACTTTCATTTCATATCACAAGTGTTTTATAATACCTCTTTCATTAAAAAAAGCTCTTTTTAAAATTTTTCTGTGGCCCTGTTTTAGCTTCCTGGTTTCCACTGACACTCACTCAGTGTTAAGCATGGAAACATAGAGATTCAAAGCTAAGATCAAAATTTGAGAGAGTATGTGTGGCTTTGTCTTTCTAAGTCTGGGTAAGCAACTCAGTATATTCTCCAGTTCCACCCATTTTCCTGAGAATTTCATGCTTTAATATTTCCTTGTGACTAAAACTCCACTGTATATATGAACCACATTTTCGTTATCTGTTTGTCAGTTGATGGTAATTGTGGTTTGAATCAAATGACCCCCATCCACTCATGTGCTCTCAGTGATTGGTTCCCAGCCGATGGAAATTTGGGAGGTGAAGCCTTGCTGGAGGTGGTATATTTCTGGAGGCAGACTTGGAGGTGATATAACCAGTATCCCTTTGCAAGAACTCAGTTCACTCTCCTGCTTTTGATTCCCACATACTGGGGCAGAGGTGATGTCCAGTCCCTGCTCACACCATGCTTTGCTTTGTCATCATGGAGCTTCCCCTCATGACAACAAGCCAAAATAAACAACTTTCCTCCCATGTTGACATCCTCAACGTCAGGTTAAGTTTTACTGCTTAAAAACTTGTTTTTAACAAGCAGAAAAATGTCATAAAATTATGCAACATCTCTTTGCTAATTTAAACTCTTCATAAGAAAATGATTCTAAGCCAGATGTGGTGGCACATGCCTTTAATACCAGTAATTGGGAGGCAGAGGTGGGAAGATCATCATGAGACCAGTCTGAGACTACGTGGTGAATTCCAGGTGAGACTGAGCTAGGGTAAGACCCTAGCTGGCAAAACAAAACAAAAAACAGAATACAAAAACAAAAATAAGTAAGTGATTCTATCCCCTAATGTTTGATGGGGAGTTGTGTTTATGAGGGTGGAGAAGGGTAAAAGAAAGAGAGGATGGAAAATATCATGTTGATCAATATTATAGATAGCTTAGTCCTATTCAGCCTATACTTTTTTCAAGGTAGGGTCTTACTCTGGCCCAGGCAGACCTGGAATACACTATGTATTCTCAGGGTGGCCTTGAACTCGCGGCGATCCTCCTACCTCTGCTTCCGGAGTGCTGGGATTAAAGGCGTGCGCCACTACACTCGGCCCTCAGCCTCTGCTTTTGATTTGCTATGATCATATGAACTGAGCTGTAGATTTACTGAGGACCCGAAAGAAATTTTCTTGACAGGAAAAGTTAGGATAAAAAAGGAAAGTGGTGCCAGAAGCGTTTGAGTCATTGCTTCCTTTAGGGGTTGTCTTTCCTTTGGTTTAATTATATGAAAAGAATTTACACTTATCAAGATTTCTTTTTCAGCTGGGTATAACAATGGAACATGAGTGTAGAGCAAATATCCAAATCTCTTCAGTTTTCCAAATTGCCTTAATTTGAGGGAGAACAAATGTTAAATCTCGCTAAATTATATTATGATGAAGAGAAGCTTGTCAGTTCTCAGCATGAATCTGAAAGCAAATTATTTTCACAAAAAAGAACCATGTATTTAAGTAGACAAGTAATTATGTGGTGGTACTACCATCTTCCCTGTCTTTGATTAGAAAAGAATTCAATTATCAATCCATTAGATCAAAATATAATTTGAGTGAAACTCTCCAAGTTAATTAATTTATTCCCAAACATGTTCCAATGAATTTTTAGATTAATTTTCATGTATTTTGCTGATTGAAATCTTTAGTCAATGCCTTTTCTTAACCAAATTTAAACCTCTTATGTTTGATTAACATATTCTTTAATATTAATTGTTTCTTAAATTATGCACTACATTATGTTTAATTTATGTCGTAGGATAATTGGGTTTGTTATAAAGTTTAATCAAATTACTATATTCATGTATTTCTAGATGGATTCATGGTTTAAATCACATTATTTTGTAATATACAATAGAAACAAATACACAGCAAATGTGAGTATGCATGTACTAGGAGAATGGTATGTATGATGCCATTGTTATGTCACCATGAAAGAGTGGGAGACACAGCCATGCACACAGGGTGGGTGTTGGGCTCAACACTAAGGAAGACTTCTACCACATCCTCCAAGACTCAGGAAATGTTGCAAATGAGAGGTTAGAAGGAATTTAAGAGACACAAGGTGCTTTGCCACTTTTGGGGGCACTGTCTTCTTCATATGAACTGACTGGTGCCTTTATAACCCCACAGTGGATGTTGATATAATCACAAGGCCAGCACAGTTCCGAGCCCATCAGCATTGTCACAAGGAGGATGGAAGAGGACAAGAAGAAGAACAGAGGAAAACTACTTTGAAAGAGGAGGGTGCTCAGGGGGTAGGGAGTTGGGGTTAGGGGACCAGATATGGATAAAGGGATGGGAACATGATCAAATTACTGTGTGTTTAGATACTAAAGTCATCAATTTAAAAAAGATTGAACTGTTTCTGGTGATGCGTGGCTGTTATTCTAGCACTGGGGAGGCTGAGGTTAGAAGGATTGCTGTGAGTTCCAGGCCAGCCTGAGACGACCTAGTGAATACCAGGGGAAAACAAAACAAAAGATTGGTTAGAGCACATGAAAAAACAAAGAAATAGGCACTCCAGTGATTATTCAGCTTCATTGTTGTATAGTTCCTTGAAAACTTTTTTTTTTTTTTTTGCATACATTCTATTCATATATTTTTACTTAGGCATTAAAACCTATCTTGTTGGTTTGGTTTTACTCCACCTTATACAACAGAGTTCTTTTTCTTAGAAACAGACATCCATATATTATGTGTGATTATGTGTGTGTGTGTGTGTGTGTGTGTGTGTGTAAAAGAGTGCATATCTGCATGACGCACATGTGGAGGTCAGAGGACAATCTTGGGTATCAGTCATTTCCCTTGTTTGAAACAGGATCTCTTGACCATTACTGCCTAGCCTAGGTGAGGTAGCCTACAGACTTCTGGGAATTCTCCTACCTTCACCTCCCATCTTGCTGTCGTCAAGCTGGGATTACAGATATTCATACTACTGTGTCCAGCACTGTGTGTGCTATGAGATTCACATCCTCATGGCTGGGCAGCAAGCACTTTATCCACTGAGCAATCTCCCTGCCCTCCTTCATACTTTTAATCCTTGATGTGTATCTAGGCGTACATCCCACATTTAGAATATTAAGACTACTTTTGTGCCCATATTTTTTCCCAGATTTATTAAAAAAATATTTAGTTATGTAATTGAGAGGGTGGGGGAGAGAGAAAGAGAGATTGTGCATGCTAGGCCCTCTAGTTACTGTAAACAAAAACTCTAGGTGCATGGGCCACCTTGTACATGTGGCTTTACATGAATACTGGGGAATTGAACCTGGGTCCTTTGGCTTTCAGGCAAGTGTCTTACTACTAAGCCATCTCTCCATCCCCAGATTATTAAGTCTTTATTATTTTTCTCATTCAGAGAAAGGCAGACACTTAAACCTAGACCCCTCCATTTGATAGAGCAGTTTGTTGGCAAAAGTAGAAGTGGGGATGGAGATAAATAGTTGCAGTTGTTTGGGAGATAATAACAAGCAATGAAGTAACAATAAGCTCTTCTAGGGCCTAAGGTTTCCCCAGCCATGGGCTTCTGACCTGATTTTTATACCAGGTATGTATTCCCTCCTGTAGCGTGGGCCTCAAATCCAATCATAAAGCTGTTAATTATCCTTTATGTCACCATTGAAGCACAGGGACCATGACCATCTTGCCTGGAGTGTGGGTCAGTGTTACTGAATGCACGGTTCACTTCTGTAGGGTAATATGAATGAGTTTTTTCTTTTTTTTCTGCCAGCAGCCTGCAGAACACCATTCATCACTAGGAAAGCTCACTAGCAGGACACTAGGAGCAAACAGTTGTGTCCAAACTTGAGTGAGTGACTCTGGCTCCAATGTTGTTGTGTGTGTGTGTGTGGGGGGGGGGGGCATGCCCAACAGGATAGTGGCAGTTTGGGCAAGAAATGGACATCTGGGGTCCAGAACTTTAAATCTTTTATTTACTAATTCTTTTCTATCCTTCATTTCAAATGATACCTCACATGAACATTTTATGTGTAAGTTATAGCTTTACCAATATTTTTATCCCACTCATCTCATTGGTTTGGGGGGGGGCGGAGGTGAGGTGTTTCTATGTACCTCTGAGGTTTTATAACTCACTGACATATAGTAAGGTTTTGCTGGTCAACTATTCCTTGCAATACTCTTTAAAATCGACCACTATCTTTCCCTTATCTGCATATAAGGCCGCCAGCCTTTTTTACATTAAGATTTTACCCTCAATATTTCATCCCAACTTAATTGCCTCCTAGAAGCTCTGTCCTCCAAGTATAATCACGTTTGGAGCCTTCAACATGTGAATTGAACAGGACCATAAGTCATTCCAAAGCAAATACATGCTGAAGAGATTAGAGCAGTTTATCACTGAAACAGTCTGGACTGGGCTTCATGAAAGTTAGGTGAGCACAGGGGGCAAAAAAAAAAAGGGGACTATTAGTTGTTTTTCATTTTATTTTTGTTAATTTCATTCATGTATATATAATGCATTTGGGTTATAGTCACACCCCCCATAATCGTTTCTCATTCTCCCTCCACTCCTGTTCAAACTGGTTTTTTTTAAACTTTTTTTTGTTGTTGTTTATTCTTATTTACTTGAGTGCGACAGAGAGAGAAAGAGGCAGAGAGAGAGAGAGAGGAAAGAGAGAATGGACTCGCCAGGGCCTCCAGCCACTGCAAATGAACTCCAGACGCATGTGCCCCCTTGTGCATCTGGCTAACGTGAGTCCCTGGGGAATTGAGCCTTGAACTGGGGTCCTTAGGCTTCATAGGCAAGCGCTTAACCACTAAGCCAATCTCTCCAGCCCCAAAGCTCTTTTTCCTACCCAACTACCCCACTTAGTACTTTCTTCCTTATTTGTGACCTACTGAGCTTTGCTAAGGTAGCTTGCCTAAGCATGGTAGGGTTGTTATTTGAAATTGATCATTAAAAAAAAATTAATTTAACTTAATTCATTAAATTTATTTTATTGGAGATGGAGATAGAGGGAGAGAGAGAGGAAGAAAGAGGCAGATAGAGAATGAGCACTCCAGGGTCTCCAGACACTGCAAACTCGGGATGCATGTGCCACCTTGTGCCTCTGGTTTATTTGGGTCTTGGGGACTTGAACCCAGCCCTGCTCTCTTTTTTGTCATCAGAATAATTGCTACTAAGGTTGCACAGTCAAGATAGTGCTGTTAGTCCTTGAATTTATTAGCTGTACCTGGATCTTATATCATTTCCTTGATATAAGGTTTAGCCTATCGGTTTCAGTTTGCTTTCAATTTCTCCATATTATGCTACTTCTATAAATTTTCATGGTTGCAAAATCATAGCCAAACAAGAAGGTGTAGTTTTAGCAGTTTTATCTTGATTCCTATTTTATTTCCTTATTTCTGTCTCTCCTTTTATGAAATAACCATGTTTGATTACATCTTCATTTATTTTTTTCATGTACCATTTGAAAATAAAAGCATGGCTTATAGATCTTCACATTGTTAGCATCTCTAGTTTATCGAAAAGGTACCTTATTATATGCGTGTTTCTATATCTTGAATTTTTATATCTTAATAATACTGTCCTATATCTGTTATGTTGGTTTTCACTTTATTATGTACTGTACAAATATTGTATTTTCTTTATTTCTTCTTAATTTAGAAGGAAGATATATTATAGTTTATTAAAATACAGTGCTATAATGGACAGAAAGCATATATCCAGATTCTCATTATTACTAATATTCCACAATGAATAATCTTACTAAATAAGTCAAATGTTATTTTGTGTTTTTACCATGCACACAGGATCCAGTTACTGTAATTGATTTTTCTAAGAGTAAGCATGAAATCACTGTGTTTTGAATAATGTGTTTTCCTAAAGTTTCCCCACATAGAAATTATCTCATCTTATACTAACACAAGATATGACGTCAAAGGGCCTATCCATTGGCAGTGTAGTTAATTTGTCACATTTTTGATAATTCAACACAATAGAAATGGCATTACAGTATGGTGCAGTCAATGTTTTATGTTAGTATAAGCCAAATTGAATAGTTTTACACAAGATTAAGGAACATTCACAAATATTTTTCTGGTGCTTACTTTTTAGTCATGTTTACAATCATTTAAAATTCATGAATAAGTTTCAAGAAGTATTGAATATGAACCTTGAGTAGAAAAAAAAATGTGTGTGTGTATTCACATTACACACTTTTTTTTCATTTCTGTGACAAAATACTTGACTCAAGCAACTTGAGGAACAAAAGATTTATTTTGGCCAGTATTCCTGGCTTGAAATTTCCATTTTAGCAAGAACCAAGATTCCCAGTAGTATTTGTTGTAAAAGACTGAGAGGAAAAGAAAGCAGTCAGCACGGTGATTTTGATCTGTGTTTGGGGATAATTGTTAAAATATTGATTATCAACAGAAAGTGAGTAGAGCACCAGTGTTCATCTGAATGTGCTTCCTGACTACAGATCTTATGTGATCAATACTTTCATACTATATAAAAGAATAGAGTAAAGCATATAGCATTTAAGTAAATGAAAGTTTAAATGAAAGTGATTAAAGATTAGATGTACCATTTTAAAATTAAGTATTAGAACATTGGGAGTGGAAAGATCTAAATGGGGCCAGGGCAGGGGGATGGAGTAGAGGAGAGATGGTAGGAAGGTTAATCAAAACTAAAAAGATCTGGGCTGGAGAGATGGCTTAGCGGTTGAGCGCTTGCCTGTGAAGCCTAAGGACCCCGGTTCGAGGCTCGGTTCCCCAGGTCCCACGTTAGCCAGATGCACAAGGGGGCGCACGCTTCTGGAGTTCGTTTTCAGAGGCTGGAGGCCCTGGCGCGCCCATTCTCTCTCTCTCCCTCTATCTGTCTTCCTCTCTGTGTCTGTCGCTCTCAAATAAATAAATAAAAAATTAAAAAAACAAAAAACAAAAAACTAAAAAGATCTTATTATAAGCCATATGGAAACTTATGTCTTTGTTAGCTAATTAAAAATATATGTACTTTAACACATATATACTTTTAAAAAGAGAGTTTGGGCAGAAGTACCCTCTGAAGCTGGATAATCCTGCATCCAAATGCCATATGTTGTTATAGAGAAAAATTCCAGTACCAGGCATGGGGTAGCTCTCCTTTTGAGCGAGTTATTGGTCAGGGGGGACATAAGACCTCCCAAACTATACAGGCCATTGTCAAAGCTCTTGGTTATCCACCAGAACTAGATGGTAAGAACCTATAGCTGATGAGACCACACTTGTCAGCCGCAGGTAGGATGCTGGGAAATCAAGGTAAGCTGAGTGGAACCCTTCTCTGTCA
Organism: Jaculus jaculus; assembly: GCF_020740685.1. Classification (NCBI taxonomy): domain Eukaryota; kingdom Metazoa; phylum Chordata; class Mammalia; order Rodentia; family Dipodidae; genus Jaculus; species Jaculus jaculus. The sequence continues at coordinate 664 of NW_025423509.1, read as the reverse complement.
CAGTGTTGCAAAGTGCTATGCAGACTGCCAGGGTTGGGGAGAAAGTCATCCACAGTCTTAATCAGCAGTGGACCCTGCAGACCTATAGAACCAGTCAGCCGGCAAGACGTGACCACTGGTGCAATAGTGGCATGACTGTTATAGGAGTGACCAATTGTTTTCTGAATGGATTGAGGCTTGCCTCCATGGGTAGAGATCCATGCCTGATACTGAAAAGCTTGTCAAAAGGCTGGGAGGTCTAGGAAGGAAAGCTACTACTATTGATCAATGGACATATTATTTCCCATCAAATTGTCCTTTAAATATTTATATTTATGTCCTTATTAGTGCTGCTCTCACTTTTTGTCAGAGACACTTCCTTTTCTAAATGGTAGTGACTACTGGAGACACGCAAAACTTATCAAAGTTCTGAGAATAAGTGACTGACTGTTGAGTGCTCCCGTGCTAAAATGAAACATCTACATCATTCCTTCCAAGGCTCAGGGACCATCGTAGATGAGAGAGTGGAAACAATGTAAGAACCATAGGACTGAGGAGGAGTGCTGGGAAATGCTGTCTTCCAGACACCAGCATTTATGACTTCACAGTGACGATCATTACCCGAACAAGACCTGCATAATATTCAGGTCCATCAACATTCCATCCTGGGTGATGGAGAAGACGG